>NW_009912306.1:0-22511 GCF_000696875.1 Nestor notabilis
AAGAGGCCGGCGGCTTTCCCGTCTGTCCTGCAACTCCGCGGGCAGTGACACCGCAGCTGCACAGCGCTCCAGAGCAAGGCACCGCTCTCCCGGGGCCGCGGGGTGCATGCGAAGTTACCTTATGTCCTGCTAAGGAGGAGCTGAAAGGGAGCCAGAACGCGAGGGGCCTCACATCACAACTTGGGAACTCATCCTGCTGCCCAGGTCCCACCAATCTTATGCTTGTACCTCGCAGAAAAACAGGACAAAAAAGAGAAAAAGGGTGTTTAATGCACCATTGTTAATCTGTTCTGTAGCAATGTGCCTTAACCCCCATTATGGGACAGTTAAAGTTACATGAGTAAACCCAAGCATACTTGGATTTACTCATGCAACAACATTGCAACCAAATAGGAAATTCAGAGGTAAATCCAATGCCCTAAAGCTACTGATAGGCTCTCTCAACTTTAACTCCATCCTTTTTTATTTTGGTCTTGGAATCGGGATGAACGCATATAAGGTGAGCCTTCCCTTGGTAGCCCCTGGCAGGTGCATATGCTGGACATTACCTGCAAGAATGACCTACGCCTGAAATCGTGGACCAACCAACCAGTATCATCAGTACCATAATCTTAAGAAAAGCAGCCTGGCCACTATTACCTCCTACCCTCCCTAAGCCATTAAGCTCGCAGTCAGGGGACAAGTCATAATGTGACACCCTTCTCTAGGTGATCCATGGCTACAGACTAGAACCAGTCCCTCAGGCAGCCAGCTGACAGACCCACTCCTTAGGCCATTGGCCTTGGCCTGCTGGGGCCACGCAGGCCAGATACCCCCCAGGTCACGCCACCGGTGGTGGCAGCGGCTTGAGCATGGCCTCCTCAGCTTTAGGCATGTAACCAGGTTTCTTTCTCCAAGCTGTGCAGGCTTGCGGTTAGGAAGAGGACAGGAGGTACAGAGAGGTCATGTGCCTAGAAGGCTGTGTGTGTTTAATTGGGAGTGCCTGGCTTGCTGAACGCTCCACAATACATTATTCCTGATCAAAGGGATCCAGGTGTGCCACATGGATTTTCATCCTAAATTAGGAGAATCAGCTCTCAGTGTCATTTATGTGATGGGGAAAGAACTGATGAGGAAGAGGGTAAATGCCATCTCTTGTTTCTCCTTGGTGTCTGGTCAGAGCTGGTCTTTTTAAAGAGACTTGATGATGGTGAGTGATAACAAATGCAAACACAGGCAGCAGTATCTGATACCCAAGCAAACATCATCTGTGCTGCAGGGAGGGCCGTATCAGTTACAAGTTAAGGTGGCTGTGATTACAATCAAGCCAATTAACAGACAGGTACCGCTGGAAGAAAAAACACCCTTTTTTCTTTTAACTCCCAGACCTCAGCACAGCTGCTGCAGTTGCCAATTAGGCAGCTTCCCTTGGCTGCTGGGCCACCAAGTTTGCGCTGGCCACGGGGGAACTGAACCAGCTCTTCCTCTATTGCCCTGGGTGAGATTCACAGACCACATATACTACCCTACAAAGGGCAGCATTTGGTAATCGTGTGCAGTTTGGGAATTGTGGTAGTGTCACCCAAGCATGAAGTCCACACATCAGCCAGCCTGCCCCTGCATGCTGTCTCTGGCATTATCCATGGGCCAGGACTCAGCCTACCTAGTCTGCAGGAAAGCACCACACAAGCTGGTTCAGGGCATGTGCAACAGCAGCAGTTGGTGCAGCCCTTCCCTCCTTGCCTTCTGCCCGAGCAATGGGGTCATCTAAAATAAAACAGGCATGGGATATTCAGGCAGGCTTATGGTGATATTCAAATCAGGGAAGATTTGAATGTGAGCACACTCTCCCACAGCATTATTTTGTAAGACCATGGAGAATGAGTTTGGAGAAGGCAGCTATAGATATCAGAATAATTGTATCACAAATACATAGTAAATGGCCACGCAGAGCATGTTCTTACGGTCGCTACAAGCTCTAGTGGTGCTGGTGGAAGCTGAGCTGCAGGAGCTTCTGGTTTCATCAGCATTTGTTTAAGGACCACCAGGAAACTCTCTCCTCTTCCTGAAAGCGTCTGTATTTCTGTGTAAATACACAAAGAGGTCCTGTTGTTTGGCAGTAGCCAGCGATACTGAATCCCTGTGACTGCACAGGCGGGGGGTGTGGGATCTGGAATGGGCAAAAGGGCTTTGCGCACCGTTCCTACAAACCCTCTTGAACACCCAAAGCCTTAGTCCCATGCATGCTCAGAACACGCACTTGGTGTCAGTGAATCGGCAGAGCTAATGAGGTACCAAATTTCACTCAAATTTACTGTTTGTTTGGCTGCCTAGATATCAGTCAGCCTGTCTCTAAGGCCACCACTATACGCTCTGATTTTTTAAGGCGATAAGGGCCTGAGGCAACGTTTGAAACTGCCAAGAACAAAATGTGCAAAGCAATCCATATCCAGGAGATTAGCTGCAGGAGGAAGTACAGGGCTGGGGAAAGCTGTGCACCAACACCTAGGAAGAAACCACCTGCAGGATGGAAGTTGCTTAGGGTTTATCTCACTGCCATAAGGAGTTAGCATGTGAAGAGCATTCTGATTTTCTGTGGTGGGTTTGGGTATAGTCACCAATGATATTCTTGCTTCCCTTGGGTTTCCTGCCTTGAAGGACTAGGAGAAAGCCCCTACAGCAAGGAAAAGTGTCTCACTACGGTGCACGACAGTGGGCAACTACTTTTGGTGTAAGCAGCAAAAGAGAAGTGACTAGTGCAGAGCAAAGCAAAGTGAGGATTTGTCCAGCTTGGTGACTGTTCTGCTCATTGGTGCCATTTGTGGGGGGAAACGAGACTCTGCAGCTGACAGTCATAGGCAGAAACTTTGGGTAACATGTGACCTAGAGCCGTAACTGAAAGTGGCTGTGGATGATGCTGCGACAGGCAGCAGGGGAAGGAGAGAGGCATGCTGGCGGGCAGGGACTCACAGACTGCGGGACCAAGTGCTAATTATAAGATGACAGAAGTGTGCAAAATGGCCTTAAGTAGTTACTATTCGTGGGCTGCCACTGCAAACAAACAGGGCTGGGCCTCCCCAGGCTGGCATGCTGGGAGCTGGGAAAGGGCAGCTGCTTGGCACCAAGCCTGCATCACGCACAACAGGTGAGGGAGGGCAAGGAACAAAATGGACAATGGGAGCTGCTGTGGCCCTGCAGACTGAGAGTCAGAGGCCGGGTGGCACATGGGCATTGTACACCCCTCTGGGAGCTGCAACGCACCACAAAGGTGAGAGGACTGACCCTCAAGAACTGTCCCAGCAAGGCGAGTGCCAGCATTTGGTCCACGTGCCAGCTTCCTGGTCCTGCAGGGCACTGCCTCAGCCCTGTCCTCCAGTGTTCTGCCTTGGAGGTTCAGGAGAAACGAAGCCTACTTGGGGCAACTGCACATTACACTGGCTTAAGCAGGGTGTGTAGTCTCCTGGACATAGCGTAACAAAAATAGCTTTCAAGTCTTCCTCCTTCCCCTTCTTGTCCTGCGTCACCCACCCGCCACCAGATGTGGCATCACCAGGGATTAATCTTACAGACATATGTGGTTGGTCCCCTGAGCACAATGACAGATTAATTGCATATAGCTATGCAAAATGAGGTAACCAAGTTAAAAAATACCTGTGAACTGGTAGGCATTGGGAAAGTAAATATATATAGAAATAACCTACCCCCAAATCCAGCCATGGGGCCAGTGATCTTTCCCTTAGCATCCGTCTGACAGTTGTGTAACAGAACTTGTGGGGGTGCCTGCACAGCTCACTCTTGGCAAAACGATGTGGAAAACAACAGTTGTTGAGATAGGTAAGTGAGTGTAAACAGCATGTGCAGGTGGAAACCCCAAAGTGTCCGAGAGGGCATTTGCCCAAAATTTGCTAAAGAGGGAAACAACCATCAGTCCTCAGTTGGTCACGCTAAAGAGGATGGCAGCCATCAGCTGGATTAAATGGTAACCAGGGAATGGCAAAGACAATTATGAAACAAAGAGTGAGTTGGTCTGAAAAGCTGTATAAAAGAAGCACAAAAAGTTGTAATGGAGCAGAGAGAAGCCTCAGACTGGCAAAGAAGCAGCCATCCAAACCCAGTCTGGCACATCGCAACCTCTGCCAAGACCAGATGCAGCAGCTTTCCCATCAACAGGACACCGTCAGCAGCCAACACCCAGCACGTGGCCTGACCCTGTGGGGAGCAGCATGTAGGGACCCACACTATGGAGGGTGGGGGTGACCTGCTGGGGTGCCTTCCCACCAGTGGGTGCATTAGCTGATTGTAGGGAGTAGCACAAGCACCCCTAGAGCTGGAGCAGGGCTTAAGTGTGAGGACCCACATTTCAGAAGTGACCCCCCTGCCAGTGAGAGAGGGGTGCGTGCCTGCACGTGTGGGATGAGAACGTCTGGGGATTAGTTACAGAAGGGTGTTTAAGAACTTGCAGGAATTTATTCATGTTTTCTAAGTATCCAACGTGGTTGAACTGCTGACACAGATCCTGAATGTATAGTTCACTGATTGTCAGTTAATTACATGTCCTTAATAAATCAATAAACCATTTCAATCCTGATTTGGTTTAACTTATGTGATCTGAGCCATTTTTCCCTTCAACAATGACCAACTGATGGAAGGTTTTGACCAATCCTGGAAGAAGAAGGCCTATATGCTCAGAGAGTGAGAGAAGATTCACTTCATGTTGAACTGGAGACTAAGTGCAGGACTAGGGATTGTTTCTGGGGTGGACTGGCTGGCAGACAGAGACAGGAAAGGGGCATGTGCGATGGAGACAACATGCTGTGTTCCTGGTGTTTGATATCTGGAATATGTACTTCTGGACGGTATAGAGTTCCTCTGGCTGAGCACAGCCACCAGTAGTGAAACCTGCCAGCTATCAACACTATTGTACTGGGGGCAAACGCAACTTGTGAAGGCAGCAGAAGTCAAGTCATATTGCCAGAATTTCTCTTTTTGGCTGATGCAGAAAAAATAATTCTCTTCTCCTCGCTGAAAATAACATGAAAATACTTTCTTGCACGAAATCCACCCTGTTTTCCTTGGCACATCTGGAAGCGACCACCACACAGGGAACCAGCGTTACCCAGAAACTAGCTACGAAGCTGGCAAGAACAGCACATATTTTGTGACAACGGGCACCTGGAGCCCATACTGGAGCAGCAGCCACCGAGCTCAGGCAACTGCATGAGCTCCTGATGCACCCAGCAGCTGCAAGTCTGGGGGACTGCTTTGGCTTCACCCATTAGTCCAAAAAATTGGTCCCCATTCAGTTTCTACTGAATAGCACAGCACTGTGCACCATTAAAATGGTTTTCTGTCTTGGCAGCAAGATCACAATGCTTCACTCCCCACTCACTCCTAACGGTGGTTCGTAAGGCGATTCTGTATTTGGGCACGAGCCTGCTCGGCTGCCCCAGTTAGAGTTCTGCTGTCTCCAGGGCCAGTCAATCTGGGACGTCCAGCATGAAACCAAGTCGAAGAACATGAACTAAATAAACTCCAAAACTATTCTGGAGCCGGCTCTAATAGAGTTTAAAAAGAAAAACAACATCAGAGTGGAAAAACATTTCTATCTTTAGCCATCATGAGCAAGACTTATCTAAGCAGCACCGCACAGGAGCTGGCAATGGGAATGGTAACTTAGGGTTCGACTTGTTCCTAAACATCTTTTAATTGTTCAGTCAGGGCCACAGTGGGATGCTACATGATTTACAGTGCCTGCCAGAGGCATTTCTCCTTCTCCCCATGGGAGGTCCTTTCCCTAAAACAACTCGCAGATGTCTGTGGTAATTTTTAAGATTACTCCAGCATTGTCCACACTAAAGGTTTTTACCAGCTGAAGGCAAATGATTCTGCAAACCAGGAAGCCTGCTGTCCACTGTGGACTTCTTGGTGGTCTCTGCTTTGGTTTGGGTTGCCTGATTCCACTGCAATATCCAACGCTGCACCCTCACCTGCAACACAGTAACAGAATGCATGTAAAAACAACCACATTTTCACTAGAGAATCTCTCTCCAAGTCTTCAACATCCAGTTATGGTGACAAAAGACATAATGCAGCTGCGATGGGAACTGTCAGCCTTCATTCTCCTGACATAAACTTGGTGTTGTGGTAACCACACTGGAGGCTGAAATTCCCTTTTCTCTTTTAACCAGCCCTTTGGACCACAGCACGTCACAGCCTGAGAGGCATTCACATGTAGGCCAAAGACACACATCTAATAGGAGTTTTAAAAGCACTGAAGTCTTTCTTATTATAATCAGGAGAAGTTAAGGACCTGACCCGTGTGGCTGATTTGAAAAGCTGGATGGGCCTCAGTTTGTATTTTTAGATGCTTGTGTACATTGGAAAATCTGCTTTGACTTTCCACAGTTCAGCCTTTCTGCTCAGATAATCAGGATGCATTTGACACGGACATCTGTACCAGACCTGTGTCAAAGCAGACCCGTTCTGCAAAGGCATGACAGGAGCTGGGCACTTGTGTCACTGGTGCCCACAGATACACCATGTGTTTCTCAATTCTGGCTGAGTAAGAGAACACAAGTTACGGGCAAAAGGAAGTGACCACCATAAGGAAACCGTTACATCTTGTCCAACAGTGGGACAGGTAGATAAATGTGGTGATGCTGCTGTCACTTACATAAGGCAATACCTTTGTTTTTCTGTTATTTAAACCCTATTTATCAGCTCAGTAACACAAACCCTTGTAGGATATAATCGTGACAAGACCCCCAAGTCAGCTAGAGTTTTGAGTTGTTCTTCTTTTCTCATGGGAAAAATCCCCAGAATACTAACATGCAAATCTCTCTTTCTGCATGGTAAAAGTATTCCCCAGGCAACCAAGATTGGGAACTGAACAGAAATTCCCTTTTCTCCCCACCCATATTTCCTTTTGAAAAAGCAGTCACTGCTGGTAATCAAAGATTAGCTACTATCACCTGATGTTCAAAGCACTGAATACCAAAATGGCCTTAGCTTACCTGTTTCATTACTAGCTGGTTTTGCCGATTGTAAGAATGTAAGACTGGCTACACCTGGACCATGCCAAAGGTCCGTTTAATCCAGTATGTTTTCTCCAGCTGCAGCCAGTAGCAAATGTTTAGCAAAAGAGCCTAAGAACAGGTCAAGTACAGAGTGACCAATGTGACCTCCCAGATGCCAGCAGCCTGCCACCTTGTGATTTCCCAAGCCAGAGAGTACACTGACAGCTAAGTAAACTGGGTGTAGTCCCAAAACTAATCTGTATCTCACTTTGGAGAGGCAGTTTGTAGCCGGCATGTTGCACCTCACCCTCCAGCTTAGCAGTGTGACTACAGCCTCTGCAAGTTCACCTGAGTGAGCTTTAGAGGCCAGCATCTGCGCAGAGGTGAGGGCAGGTCCCACAGCCACACATGTGAACAGCTACAGCCTGCGCTGGGCTTTGCACTGAGGCATTTCACCATGATTCAGCAAGATGGTTTAAAGCTGCCTCCAGTCTTGCTATGTAAGCTACCACCAGCCTCAGGGGACACACAGACCAGCCTTCCCATGGGGCGTGAAGTAACAAGTGGACCACAGACGTCAATGGACGCACGGTGGTTTATCTGATGCGCGAGGTACCTAGCGATGTGTTCGTCGTCATGGTGGTATTTGAGCGGTCACCCACATGTCAACACCGCCAAACAGCATACTAGCCTGTAACATAAGGGAATACAAAGAGCTCTGAATCTTTGGCCTCCTTTGGATGCAGCCTCCTATCACATGGGAATTGCCTCTCATTTTTCAGTCAAGATGACCTACTGAGGTGGCCTGCATACCACCTGTAGTGACCCACTGACTCACCATCCTTCCTTGCTGTACTGTAAGAAGAGGCTTGCCACATGGGAAGACGTAGTCTGCTAGGCACATACTTAATGTATAAGTGCTAATTAACTGAATAATGGATTGGTTAGCAAAACACCTGGTCTATATCGTATGCAAAATGCCTTCTAGAAAAAGGCTTGTGTGGATAGTAAGATGGGTGCTCCTTTAAACCTGATGCCTTTGTAAAAGAATCTGTCTCAGCACAACTGATGAGACAGAATTTAACAATGAAGATGTATATTTTATTCTCCAGAAGAGTAGTTTTGAGATGGCAAATGTTTGGTCATTGGGATGGTGATCAGTGCGCTTCATTCCCGTGACAAGCAGCAGAATGAATAACCTGTTATAAATGTAAAGCAAATAGTTTACTTGAAGAGCTTTAAATATCATCAGTCTCTGAGAAAATGCATGTCAGTAGGTCTCATGTGACTCTGAAAGCAGTGCGGCTGTTTAATGTAACTTTTGCCTCCTCCTAGGCCCGCTGTATGCCTGTCACTGAGAGCAGCTATCTTCATACTGACAGCCTTGTTCCAGGTCAGGGAGGCTCTGACCTGCCTCTGAACTGACAGTCTGAAGCACTGGACAGATACTGCTGTTTCAGTTCTCCCACATTTGTCTCAGGGATCAGGTTTCCAGGAATCTACTGCAGTTGAGTTCCCATAATGAAATGGCAGTGGAAAGTCACCCATGTCACATGCTCACAACAGGCCGGAGAATCCCCCTCCCCTCCCTCGGCTTCATAGCACGTTGAAGAGCAAATGCATATACACTGTGATGGACTCATTTCTAGCAGGCGGGTATGTGTGGTCCACGGGAAGCTGGTGGCACAAGGAAGAGCAGAAGCAGTGTTTTGCCACCTCACGTGTGTGCTTCGTGCAGGTGACAGCACTGTCCTTGATAACTGGCAGATGCCTGGGAGCCTCATGCAGAGCAACATGCAGCTGCCCACAGCCTGTGCCTGCTGCACCCACAAGAGAACTGCACACGTCCGGCCTCACGCCTCCCACAGAGCAAAGTGCTTTCTAGGTATTACTGAATTAGGTCTGGCTGTACCACTTCGCTGAGGTAGAAAGGACCCCACTTCATCAGTGAGCGAAAGTATGGGTTTGCCTTCATAGAGATGCTCTGGAAACCCTATCTGAATGAACTCTGCAAGCTAACAAACTTCTAAAAACTTAATTAAACCACTTTAACACCCCACGTGGGCATTTTAACTTAAAGACATGTTTTTTCTCTGCAGTATACGTCACCTCCAAAGCAAACTGAAGAACACTTAATTTAGGCCACCCTAATTCTTACTAAAGATGTCCACTTTAATGCAGTTGATTCACCTATTTGAAATTCATGCTTTTAGTTCACTTAGATGACTTTTTCCTCAGTTTTCCTTTGTGAAGAAGCCATACGAGAGAGAGCAGGGGGACTTGTTTAGGATCATCCAAGTGCCAGGAGCAGAAGTGGGGAAACCCAGACATACACAAGTATTCAGGGAAGCAGCTTTTCTCTCCACTGCCTTTCCATCACTGTGGAAATGTTTTCTGCAGATCTAGCCCTACTGCACTCTTTTTCTACCCCCTACCACATCAGGCTTTGCAAGAGACCCAAACAGCAGAGGCCAGACAGGAAGAGCGAGCTAGCAGGTGTCTCCAATGGCTCCAAGCAACACTGCATAGAAAATTCATGAAAATGCCACAGTCCTTCGAGACTGCAAAGTCTGGGAATCATTCATTCTGTCCTTCCAGCCTAACACGGACAGTATAATTTCATTCCATTACTTCTTCAGTCAGCCTGATAGCTTATCTTTGACTGAAGCATGAAGACAGGTATTTGCTGCAGTCAGATTGTTCCAGTCATTTTGATGGATGCATGTTTTCCATTGAAACCAATTTTCCTTTTAGTAAACTACCTTTTTATAATCTTTTCCCCACATGCCTTTCTGTGCAAATCCACAGTCATTGCTTTCTTGGGGATGCAGCTCTCGTCTATAGCAGCTATAAAAAAAGAGTGGAAAACCCCATTTCTTTCCAGGGGTCTGGAATTATTGCACCAGCATGAATGCAAATCTATCCTAACCTCAAATACTTCTCTCTTATTGTCACTGCTATATCTAGGTTCTTGAAGACATACTGTGGCTCCATTTGCCCACCTTACCAGGTCAGCAAAGCAGCTAAATGGGAACACCAAAACCTGTGAGCTTTACAGGGTGTTTCCAGCCCCAGGCACTCTATGGTAGCCGAAAGGAGAACCTGGTAGAGCTTCAAGGCCATGAATTTAGCTTTTTCTCTTCCCCTACCCAAATGGCAGCATAAGGCTGGGCAGTGAAGAGAGATTCAAATACCCACTGGAATAAAGTGGTCAAGAGGGAAAAATGGAGAATAGCCTCTATAGGGTAGGTAATTCATTCACAAATACGTTAGTCTTACTAAATTAGACTTACCACCCTGCACTGTCTCAGCCTTCTGGGATCATCAGTAATGTTCAGAACATATATATAAGAAGTTTTCCAGTGTTGGATCTTAACATTATACTAAAGACAAGAAGCACTATTTCTTTTCTTTTCCCAAGGCAGAAACTGAGAGATGGGAAAAGTGACTTGACCTTGGTCACACTGGACAGGGGTTTATTAGAGAACTGGGGACAACACCCACAAGTCAAATGACAGTTAAGTATGTTTGGCACCCTGATTCACAGACTCATCTGGCCAAAGCAGAGCTGGGCACAGTCATTAAGTAGAGATATGTGGACATGATCTTCTCTTGCAACATTCATAGATACCTACCCATCCCACCTCTATTGCCAGGATCCCGTGGGCCCAGAGCTTTCCTCAGGCTGCCAATCCTCTACCTGGAAAACTACAGTGCTCTGATAAGCCCTGTAGAAACAATGCTGGAGTCATCATTAACCTGTCAGAGACTTCTGCCCAGACCTTTATTACAGTACTCTTACATGAAGCTGAATAAAACATAGCATATTCAGCTAAGTCTATGACAAATGTGTTATGTTTGTCTAATTTTCTCATTTGTCACAGGACAGAGTTTGAATTATTCTTTCTGAGCAAATGAGTTTTAGCTTTTCTCATTAGTTTTTCATAATCTTTAGTGCACAGATTGGGAGGAAAGAGCTTTCAGCAATTTCTCGCTGAAACTAAAATGGCTAAAGGTTATAACTGAGAGCAGAAAGGAAGGCACCACCATTCTGGAGAAATTTCGAGCCTCCTTCTACTAGTCTTGACTGCATGAGGAGTTTAAAAATGGCAAATCCTTACTTTTGTAAGGTAGTGCAATGGGCTGTTCAGGTCAGATGCTGTGACTCACACAGGCTGATCTAATGTAAATATCCAATTACATTAAATAACCAAATACCTTAAATAACCAAATACCTTAAAAATGAAGGGCTTATCTGTACTGAACTGTCACTTTTACCTTTGGTTAACTCAATTTAGAGTTAACATTATGGTGACACAAGATGACACATGGTCTAAGGAAGATATAGGCATGTATTAAGTAGCATGGGTCATCCTGCATATATGTTTGCACCTTTCATCTGACCTAAAGGCTCATCCACTCTCCACTCTCCTCCAAACCACTGCATCTTCCACGTCACTGTGCCCTGTATGTTGCCAGTGAACACTGAAATAAGCTGAAGTGAATGCACCCTTGAGCATACAGCTGCAGTGTCCTCAATTAGAGGCAGGTCAGAAGCTTCTCACGCATTCTCCACAAGCCTAGACTTTGCAAGAGGTGTATACCACTCCTAGGAGTTGCACCAAGGTCATCAGACTACTACCTAGATTGAGAAGCTGCCAGCAATATACAGCCTGAGTCACAGTCAAGCTGGACTGTACACCCTATCATCCATGCACTGCATGACCTACCTGAGGTAGGGCTTGCCAGTACAACAGTGGAAGCCACAGCTGAGAGCACCAAAGGAACGCATCCCTCAAAAGGAAATAAGTTATCTAGACAAAATTTTTGACATAACTGTGTCAACACCAGGGCTTTCACAAGCTCTGGGGTTTTTTTCACACTCCTATCCAGCTAATCTTCGTGAGCAAAATGGTGAAATGTAGGCCAAATGCTCTGAGCCAGCTGATCCTTTTTATTTAAATGAGAACAATCAAATACATACAATTGATCATATGTAGTGAATGTTGCAGCATACGTAGCCCATGGCCAAAGGAAGAGGAACATGCTTCATTCTGTGCTGTTTTCAGGGAAGTGGGAGGCATGTTTTCTTGTGCACAACCCAGAGCGTGGGCAAGGCTTTGGGAACTTGAAGTGGAGGTCACCCTTGCACACCTCCACGCAGCATCGCCTGCCTTGCCCTAGTCTGCAGCTACAGGACACCAGCCAAAGGAGATCGGTCGTGACTGAGGCACACACTTGATCGTGAAGAGTGGGAGAGTGGTGGGGGAAGGAGAGGGCTTGTTGCAGGCTGTCAGCAAGGCAGCCCTTGCACAGACGCACACACAGCACGCAGCTGTGCCGTTTGTCACACCATGCATGAAGGAGAAAACGAGACTTAAGGAAGATGGTGCTACTTGTAGTGTATATGCTATTGCAGATGAGCTGTAATTCTTTGTCTGTACAATGTTAGAAAGCGGGGGTGGTGTTTTTGAAGATATTTTCGATATTGGAGCTAAGAATGGCAGATTTCACAATGAAGCTGTTGTTCAATTAAATGTCAATCATTGTGTTTGCAGACCTGACTGAGACAGGAAAGTAATAAAACAAAGACATTAAAACTTATTAGTAATTCTTACCATTTCTTACTGATGTTTCTAATCTATGCCTTAGACCCCTTGGTAATTCTGCTTTGTTCTCTGCTGCTGTAACATTTAGAAAGTAGTTGAAAATTTTATGCCAGTTGTTAGCTTATCAAGTTTGCTTTACAACCGCCCAAGGCAAAGGCCAATATATCATAAAACAAAAGTCCAAGTCCATATTTAGACGCCTGAGTAAATGGCTTGAATTTCTAGTGACAAGAACTCACAATTTATCTCACTGCTTTTAACAGAAACTCAAGGGTTCCTGAGAAATCAAGTCTTCTATCACACTGTCAGATACAGTCTTGGAGACATAGCTTTTTATGCAAATCATATGCACAGGCCTTCAGCGAACATTGTGTTAGTACACTTATTGAGTGGGGAGACTCCTCAGTATAGGAAGGGACCTCATGAGGATATTTGTGCTCGCTCTTTCAAATGACTTGAGGGAGAGCTTTGCATCCCGTCAGGCTGGTTTAGCCTCAAAGGCTGCTGACATACTGGTCAGGACAGCAAAGGGGCGAGCTGCCTTTCTGGCATCACTCTTGCAGCAAGGCCCTGTTTTCTGCCTGTGTGTTCCAGGCTGGCACGGCGCACAGCCTTGACGACACACCATCTCCACAGCAGAAACAGCCACCTGGTAAAACTCACTAGTGCTGGAAAAGCACTTGTAATAAAGCTGTGGATAAAAGACAGGCTCTTTTGACTACACTGAGTGTGGTCACACTCATGTATCAGTGCTTTATGTTGTCTAAGCTTTCACTTCCAAGATGAGAGAAGAGTTAAATCAACGGCAGGCCTAATCAGGCTATTGTAATGAAATTTAAAATTGGGAGTTATATTGGTATGGACTTGGTTAAGTGAAAAACAATACAACAGCTGTGCAGGCATGCAACTATACTTCAGACAGTAGCCTGAAGAAAGACTTCCATGTGGTTTGGTAACATGGCAGGATTATGCACAAGGAACACCATAAAATGAAGTTATAAGGTGGCAGATTCAAAGCTAATAAAAGGAAATGCTTCATCAAATGCATAATTAAATTCTGGAGCTTGCTGCCAACAGTGCTGTGAATGCCAAAGATAGATTTCAAAAAATGATTTGACAACGTTCTGGACAGATCTATCAAGTGCTATTAAACAGCAAGATTTTAGGAAGCTTTCAGGAACCCACAGCCTGGCAAGTACACCACAGAATTACCACTACATGCTTGCCTTTCTCATTCAGTTTAAGCATCTGCTACTGACCACAAATGAAGAGAGGATAGTAGACTAGCCAGATGTTTAGAGTGATTCAATATGACCATTTGTCTTTTAGAACTTTCTATGTATGTGCTAATTCACCTTCATGATGAGGGTTGTCAACTGCAGTAGTTCACCAACTGCTTCATAAGCAGCTGAGCCATCCCTGCAGCCCAGACAACCACTTCAAGAGAGAGATAAGGTCTGAACTGGTGGGGAGATAGCCACGCTGTGTTCTCCCTGGATTAATTTATCCAGCTGTTGCCTACAAGAAGGTAGAACTTCTCAGGCACTTAGTTCACCTGGTGCAGACATGTCCTAAAGGGTTCATCCAGCTCAGACACAAAGGATTGCAGCAGGTAAAGGTACTGATTCTAGATATCCTGAATGCTTTGCTGGTGCCCAAACACCTGCTCTGTTTTGCTTCTCAACTCTGAAGACAAGTGCAGGACAGGGAGGAGGTGATAAAACAGGCAAGAAATAACAACTATGCAATTGGCTAAAAGGATATTGCAAACCTTTTTGGTCTGCACATCATCCCCCACTAAAGTTTACAATGCACACTTTGGCATACTTCTTCATTGGTGTAAGTAGTCCTCTGTGCACAGAAAACTGAACATGCCTGGGAATCCTGCTGCAATAGTGGTTATTACTGCTGGCATACATAAGGTCAAACTCTCTTTTAGCAAGGAATTTGTCCCTGGAGCTCTAACATGGATTGGACTTGTGTACACAGGTGAGGCAAAAACATGAAGTAATGTGGTTAGCAGAGAATTGTACTGTAACATGACCCTTTGGCATAAACATCTGCCTGCGTAAATGCCACTCCAAGCATGACAGATGGAGAGAAAAGAGTTTCTAATGCTGCTGCATTATGCTACTATTCCCAAATGTAACAGATCCCAGACCGCTGTAATTCCTCAGTGTCTTGCCTGAACCGCTGCACGCTCTTACTGTGTGCTACCAGGCATTAGTCCTGTCCCTGTGCATAGCAAACCCCTGAGGTAACTCCCCCAAGGATCGTCAATGGGAAACCCAGTCTTGATTCCTGGTTCTACCACAGGATTTTTCATCACGGCTTAGGAAAACAGGGGACATGACATCTCTGTGCTTCAGCTTCTCCTCTGTAAAGCAGGGCTTGAAGCAGTTTTTAACCCCTTAGGAACATGAGGAGAACACAAAGATGCAACGGAAGCTGAGAGATGCTCAGATTCGTTGGTACCAGAGACCACCGCAACATGAGAGATAGGTGAGCCCCATGTGCATGTGCCTGCTGGACAGGACCAGGATGAGCTTTTCCTGTGAAGTGCAAGGCAGGTGGCTGCAACTGAAGCTCACCCTGCCTATGGAGGACCTCCTGCCTGAGTTGAGGTACATCCACATTTTGTCTCTTCCACCCTCCACAAGCTTTGCTTGGAGCAGAATAGATGGCTGATCTGTGCAGCCGTGGGTCAGCTAGTCAGGACCTCATCTAGGAAATCTGGACTCTGTACCTGCATTACAAACACCTTGTCCTGGCACAGCTGCAGAGCCCGACACCAAAATCTCCCAGCTCCACGCCACTGCTGGGAAGAATTACAGTTTCTTAAGACTTCCCTGAATAACCATACAACTGTATGTTCCAGAACAGCTTGTTCTACCTCAAGCCATGTGGTTATTTCATCTAGCGGTGGGCTTTGGACGAGCTACTTTATCACCAGTTGCAGCAGGGCTGAACTGTTTCCTGCTGTTGATTAAAGAAATAAGAGTCACCAAGAACAGATTTTCCTAAAGACTTTGTGTGAAGCTCTTCCCCTCTGCATGCTCTCCACTGTATTGCTTTGCCAAGACTTGTTAAGGCTTCTCCATTGTTCTTCATGTACTGTCAATCAATCACAGTTGCCTGTACACACTGGCAAGCTTTCCAAAGAGGAATATGCAACTGAGATCCTTAATTAACACCACGTAACATTCAGATATATTCACTGGGGAAGGGACATGTGAAAGAAATCAAGCAAGAAAACTAGCAGAATGGGGGGAGGGGAGTGGACCCCTTCCAAGGATTTTATCTGCAGAAAGATTTAATTAAGCTAGAATAATATGCAAGCTCGCTTAAAAAGAAAATGAACATCAAGAGAGGCTGAAGCTAACAACCAGCTGTCTCCTCTTTGAGAGTTAAATGCATTTGCTCCAGAGGCAAAGAGAAAAAGAAAAATAGGCTTAGGATTTGTGTTATCTTAAAACAAGTGAAATCTACACCCACTGGTATAACACTGCAAAGCTTCAACTTCATTGACACCACAGGGGCAGGTCTATTCACTAAAGGGAAATGTCCCTCTATTTGCCAGTTAAAAACATTAATGCCTGTTGCAGGCAAACCTAGTACTATGCTTCCACTTTCTCTCCAGCCCAGCCCAGGCTTCCTCCCCCAGCTTTGCTGCCTGGGTTATGTCTGACATGCAGCGCTGAAGGCAGGGTGACCAACAGGTGGGCTGGATTTGGGACTGAGGGAAGATTGTTCATATTGTTCATACCATATTGTTCATAGAGACCTCACAGGGGAGAGGGGGAACATGGAGAAATGTGTTAAACCATCATTTCTGAAGAGAAAAAATAAGCTTTAGATAGTGATTTGAAATATGACTCAAACATGAGGTACTTAGGTGACCTTCTCAGCAACCTGGACACCCAGTTCCTCTAGGGTGTGCCTACACTAACAGGAGTTTTCCAGCATATATATGTACATTGCCAGAGCCATGACAAAATATTTCAGTAACAGAGATGCCATTCATACCACTGAAGGAGTTATTTTCTCAGCTACCTAAATAGACTAAGCTTTTTTTTTTTTTTTTCCTTTTTGCAGGCATAATTGAAATTATGTTAGGGCCAGCACTGATACAAGTTTGATGTGTATTCTCCCATATACTCCCAAACAGTATAGCCCACACAGATGACAAAAATTTTCAATGCAGAATAAGCTATACGCAATTACCAATATCACCATTATCCTTTAGAAAGGGAAAAACAAACCCGGGGTAAGTATTCACTCCAGTATGAGAAGCCACACAGCGCTGCTGAAGGGCCAGCAGCAGTAACTCTGACTTTCCTAGCCTTTATTTAACTTTTCCATTCAGCAGTCTGTGTGCAGCCCTTAGGAACTTGAGGATGCCAACGGTTCCTTTATAACTGGGAAGTTTCTACCTCTGTCAAAGCATTACCAGAAAATAAATTTATACCCATGAACTACACCCATCAAGAAAACACAATCCAACCTGCAAACTCTGCAGGACAACAAAGCTGCTGAGCAGCCTTCAGAGCACAAACCAACACAAAGTGCCTGGACTCCCCAGCAGTGATTTGTCAGCGATGCATAAATTTATCTCTAAGGAAATACAGGGTTGTTGGAATTCAGCTGAAGACCCAGATTAAAGAGCTTTCTCTCACTGCTTTAGCTGTCTATTACTCAGACATGTAAAATATTACACTATTACAGATGGATTTGCTCCTTAACTGAAAGGTGGAAAGAAATGCATGCATTTCTACAGTCCAGGATCAAGTTTTGCCCAAACTTAGAGCAAACTGAAGGATCTAGTTTTTCAGCAGACCAACAGTTTTTCAAAAGGGGGTGACCAAGAAAGCATATATAGCTATGATAAGACTGAGAAGACCAAAATGGCTGAAAGGCTGTATCATTCCTTGTCCTTGGACACTTCACTTGAACCCTCTCAGGCCTGGCTAAGATTTAACCACTCCTTTGACATGGGTCCAGCCCATTCATGTGAGCAATGTACTGAGAACTGAACAGCCAAGCAGGGAGTAAAAATTTCTAAATGCCCATGGTGAGAGGCTCAAAGGACCTTCTCTAACTGAAGACATGATATATCAATGACAGTTTCCTCTAGTGGAGGGCAGTGAGAGTGGACTGGTCAATATCCACCAGAACATAGACAAAAATGAGATTAAAAATTTAGAGATGCGGAGGTCTTTATTTTGAGAATAGGAGAGAGCAGCCACTAAGGCCAAGTAATTTTTGAATACAAAGATGAGCACTCCAAATGCTGGAAGATTTTTAAACATAAAATTAATATAGGACAAGCAGAATAATGATGCACTATTGTATACTTTATATGCGCACGTGTAAGGCCCGTGATATTCATTACAAAAGGGCAAGAAAACAAGCAGCTACAAAGCAAGATCTGGATTCATAACTGATGTACCAATACAATTACCTCCCCTTCCCCCAGTTTTATTTGGGAGAAATGATTTAAAATTTCTTGAGTTTTTAATTGCAGTTCTCAGGCATTTCTAAAGGGTCAGATTTCAGCTGCAGCATAGTGTCTCCAGCCTTCTATTTAAGTAATACTTTCTTTCGTGAGGAGAACAAACATGGCCTGGGAACAGACTGCAACCTTCTCCAGTCAAATTCACAAACCAATTCCAGGATTCTATCTCCTGCTGCAGTCTGCTGCCAAAAAAAAAATATTATTATGTACGCGATTATGAAGGTAATCATAAAATATGACATACTGTTTGAGTTTGTTACAATAAACCTCCCCTCTCTGACTGGCAAAAACATCTTTGTCTGCATCACATCTTTATCAGCTCTCTGACTCGCAAAACATGTCTTTGTCATCAGTGGCATACCAGGATACTTTATCCTGGGTTTTACCCATATACTCAGGAATGTTTGATATGACTATAAATAATTCAGTGCTGACACATAGTTTTTAAAAAAGATTTAGTCTCAGTTATAATGCAAGACAAAGCCAAGTGCTTGGTAGGAATGAGACAGCATGAGAACCATGCTCTAACCATTTTCTTTTTACCTGAGTGACTAAACAGTGAAGATGGTACTTCCGAGACCAGTCTTTGTGGGAAAATGCACCCAGCTGGGAATCTGGAACAGGCACAGCCGGTGGAAAATCCCCAGCACAGCACACAGCCCCTGATGGGAGAGTCAGCAGCAATAGATAACACATTCCTGGCCCCAAAAGATTTCCTTTCCACAAGCCCTGGCTTGTGGAGGGCAGGATGATCTGAGACAATGCGCTTACAGGACTCATCTCTCACTGGAATGCATTGCACAAAACAGGGGTTAAAAAAATACAATCTGTAGTAAGAGGGGTGAGAAGTTTGCCTGCTCCCAGGATACAAGCAGCATGCAAAAAAGCCCAAAGAAGAGCGGCCCAAGGGGAAGTTTCATACTCTTGTCCACAGCACCACAGCCTTGAGACAAAAGGAATTAAGAAAACAAAAGGAAATCCACCAGTCTGGCTTCGTCCTTCCAGCCCGATAAGGGTGAAGACCAAGTCTCAGCTCAAGGCTTAGGATTTGGTCATCATCAGGATTTTGCTGCTTGTTCCAAGGAGGCTTCCTTAACTTAATGACCTCTAGAATCTCCTGCTGAGACCTTGACTGGTAGGAGACAGGGGCTAGCTGTCCTTGCCTGATGCCCTTTTCATCATTTCATGCCAGTCCTCTGAGCAGGAGGGGCAGGAAAAGCTATTAAGGCTAGGACCACATATCTGTGGCCTCCTGCGTGACATTTAGGCAAAATCCCTGTCAGCCGCACAGAAATGCCCCAGTGGCAAAATGTGCTGCTGCATTTACAACATCAACTTTCTTTCTGGAGTTCAAGGAGAAAATGCTGCAGAACAGGACTCCCCTCTCAGCTTTTTCCACTAGCCTTAAGGGCAACTTGGGACAGCAAAGGAGAGTGACCGTGAGAGTCATTTTTCTGCAAGGACACTGCTCTCCTGCAAACCAGCCTGTGACCGTGCCCCGGGCAGTGCCGTGCACTGACCCCATGTACACATGGCTGGAGGCTGACGTAAAGCACCTCTGTCCTTCCACCCGGCCTTGCGGAGGCACCTCATGTGCGATAGCTGTGCTGCTGCCCAGCTGGTCACCCAGGCTGACCCGCAGCTGGACTCAGCACCAGTACAGACTCTTTCCTGCTTGCTCTGACACCCCGCTGGCCTTCCACTGCCCGTGTGCCAGCATGGGGCCCTTCATCAGTGGAAACCTCCTCCCTTGCCGAAATGGCCCAAACTGTTTGCCCAAGGAGGTGGGGAGTGCTGGTACCCTGCTGCTGCTGTGCCCTGAGGAGGTGCTGGAGGCGCAGCCCTGGGGCTGGAGCAGTGCTGTCTGGCACTTGCTCTGGTCTGGTACGGTATGGTATGCTGACCAAACCAGTTACACCAGCACCCCTGTCCTCCCAGCCCCCATGCTGAGCTGGCCAGGACACACGGAGGCCTCCAGGCAGACGGGGTGGGGATAGGACCTGGGGAGCTGCTACAGCTCTGTCTTGGATGCTATCCAAAAAGGAAAGCCATGTGGCACTGCGGTCCGCGTGGTTTGGGGCCAGCCGTTACAGTTGCTTGCTAACACTGCAGGTTGGAATTGTAGCATAAGCAAGGCTATGCTGTAAGTACTGGTACACAGCATAATTAAGCACAGGCCATTTAAGGAAACAAATGTGAAGCCTTCCATACAGCCATAGCTACCCCTATGCCTCCCATTTTCCAAGATGAATAGCTTTGTCTCCCTGCTCGTAACAGCATTTTGACATCCTTCAGCCTTGGAGACCTTTCCAGTAGAAGTTCCCATGCCTCACAGATAGCTCCCTTGGAACTTCTCTAGCATGGACAAAAGCCCTGTCCCTTCCTTTCCTTCACATACCCCTCCTGTAGGCAGGGATCACACATTGATTTCATTTTCCCTACCCATTTTTTTTGGTACCTCTCTGCACCATCATCTCACTTCCCTCTTCTACTGCTGTACTTTTCCCCCAGTTCCAGGGAAGGCAAAGCAGAGATTTCAGCAGTGGAGTCTGTGGGGCTGCCACAAATGTTCTGTCTGGAAACAAAGTCAAGAGAGAGACAGAGGAGACTTGAAGCTTGACTTACCAAGCTACTGACCAGGCATTTTTTCCAAAGCAAGCTTTTCTGACGACTGATATGGTAGGTGGGTAGAAAGCAAATGACTTTCAGAGAGAAACAACTAGTGTTTCATGAAAAGTGAGAAGGACCATGCATGACAGGACCAGGCCAGGCGTGTGGTTCCCAGCCCTCTTGTTCATCCCAGCACTCCCCCACTCCATGGTGAGCCACACACTGGCTCCTCAGGCTGGAAGACTGGTTTACAGTAAGGAGTGAATTTTTCCTATCAGTTGTTGTGTTTGTCACAGCTTTTCCCCCTCAGCATTGTGAAAGAAAATATATTATCCTCCACTTGTGCTTACATGTGATTAGAGGCTGTCTTTCATGAGAGACTTTTGCTTGGGTCAGAGCTCTTGGATAGATGCAGAGCAGATGTCTGATATGAAGGCAAAATATCCAAAACATGGGAATTTCACACCACTAGGTCAAAGCCCTTCTCTTAAAGCAAAGGCCCTTAACCTTTTCTAGCTTGTGATCCACTTATGAATTTTCTACAAACATAAAAGCAACATAAGCATTACTGATCAAACTGGCTTTATGCCAGGCACACATTCCCACTCATAATTGGCGTATTAAAGTCACAACCATGCCTATCCCCTCCTCCCCTCCATTTCGTTTGTATTCAGAAAGAGAAAATCATCCTCTGGGTATGAATGACACAAATACGTGGCAACACTGCTTTGACAATGTGCCTGCCGTGGCCTGCAGCTCACCCACTATTCACCTGCTGTGTTTTTCCTGTGGGCTGAATTGGGCTTGGGTTCTGAACGTAGATCACTGCTTTGGTGGGCAGGGTGTGAGCACCACTGATGTGTACTGCTCAGTGTCCCAGGCTCACCGGGCAAAGGCCCCAGGCAGTCAGCTGAGGAGCGCACACCTCAGTAGGGAGGTCTCAGTTTCACTGAGCTTATGCTTGATGTGATTCGGGTTACAGCGAGACAAGAGCTAAAGCCCTGCTTGCTACTTGGGAGTTCCATCCCAGCGTTGCAGTCTGCACTGCTGGTGTGCCTGGGACAGCCCTGGCTGCGCGTGAGCCAGACCATACAAACACTGCAGACAAATCGTGCTGCAAGCCGTAACTTGTTGCAATGCTTTTAAGGTTATTAACCTAAATCTGCAGACATGCATTGTGAAAACTGAGCAACAGAAGGGGAGAGAAACCAAGCCCTTTGTGAGTGCCTGGGTGGCTCCTGTGTGCTGTCATAGTCTCTTCACCTCCCCATGCTAGTCCCATTGACCTTGGCTTCAGCAAGAAGACTGCCTGCTTAAATCAAGCACAGACTAGCAGTGCTTAGCAGTCAAATTCCAGTCAGTGACCACTGGCAGGCTGAAAAAAATGAGGTTTAGGCCTCAACGGTTCACACATCACTTGCAATGGGCCCAAATTAGCTGTCTGGCTGAGATCTGAACAGGCTACTAGAACTGCTCTAATGCAAGAGAAAGAGCAACGATTTAGGAGGTTTTGGCTTAACTGCTTGCCTAGCCACAAACCTGTCACATAACCATGCCCAAGTCACCTAGTTTTTAACCTGCTCACCTTGCTTCCCTGAAATCAGGGTAAGCACTGTTTCTGCAAGGTACTGGGGGCTGTATTCTGAGGCCTGCATGAAGTTTGGCCATTATATGTGACTGTTGTGGTTTAAGCCCAGCCGATAACTCAAAACCACGCAGCCGCTCCCTCCCTCCCTCTCTTCTTTCCCCCCCACCCCCCGCTCCCCGAGGGCTGGGGAGGAG
>NW_009912306.1:22557-42051 GCF_000696875.1 Nestor notabilis
ACCCACTGCAGCTACCACCAATAATAATGACAAGGGAAATAACAAGGGGAGAGAATATAAAAGGGGAAAAGGAAAAGAAACCAATAAGCACAAGTGATGCACAATACAATTCCTCACCACCCATTGACCGACACCCAGCCTGACCCGAGCAGCGATCTGGGCCTTATGGGTGACTCCCCCCAGTTTCTATACTGGGCATGACGTGCTGTGGTACGGAATAGCCCTTTGGCCAGTTTGGGTCAGGTGTCCTGTCTCTGCTTCCTCCTGGCTTCTTGCACCTCTCCTCACTGGCAGAGCATGAGACTGAAAAGTCCATGATGGGGGTAAGCACTACTTAGCAACAACTAAAAATGTCGGTGTGTTATCAGCGTTGTTCTCAGACTAAAGTTAAAAACACAGCACTGCACCAGCTACTATGAAGGAGAAAAATAACTGTTACAGCTGAACCCAGGACACTGAGAGACACCCCAGAAGGCTCCCCAAGAAAGACCTGGCTAGCACTAACACCTGCCCCTTTCCTGCAGGACTTTTTCTGCACTGTCATGGGTGCAAGGTCCCAGTCCACCTAGAGAAAATGCAGGACAGGCATGTTTGCTCCAGCCCTGCCTGTTTTCTATACCCTGTGGGTAAAACAAAGCTTCAGGCTCTGTGCCTGTGAAAAAGTTACTCTCAGCAATGCTAAATTCACTTTTAAAGCAGCATCATCAAGGTTGTTTTCTCACCTCCTCCCTCCCCACAAGTTCATGAAGTGCCTTTCAAGTTACAGGCCATACTCAAGAATTCCTCAAGATCTTAACACAGGAAATCTTGGGATAGAAAAGGCTGCTGTTGTTAGGATAACATGTATCATAAATGCTGCATACTCCTTGCCTGGTCCCCACCACTCTCCTTATGCTTCATGGCCCCTCTCCCTCTTGACAGGCTGCAAATGAGGTCAAATGCTCTGGAAGTGGTTTGAGGCACTTTTTTCTGCATGTAATGAAACGCCCCAAATGAAAGCATTTCTCAAGTCAATACTGTATGAGCAAAGACACCTAAGCTGCAGTGTTGAATTAAAGGTGGTATTGACCTAACTGCTGCAGTTGACTGACTTCCATGGACAATCCAGGCCAGCAAAGCCTGTAAGTCATTCATCTCTGTAAGGACTGAGGTGCCCTCCTCTCATGCACCTGAATGGCAGATTTGGTTAATGATAATTCATGAGTTACACTTGCATGGTGCATCCATTCCATTCCATAGCAGCTTTCTAGCTGCAAATAGTAATGCTACATGTCTCACCCCATAATGCTACGTGGTGAAGGAGAAGGCTGTATATCACATACGCAACTAGAGGGCACAGAAGAATTGAGGGAATGGAAACTAAGTCATGACATCTGGGACTGTGTTTAGAACCAGTACACAAAGCGTCCAGACCTCACAGTTACACATTTCACTGAAGGTAGTGGGTAGCATAGATTTTTCTAGCACAGTGGGGACCTTTCCTGCTTCAGATATAAGATTGCCACCTACTGACCAATTGTCCCTCCTTTGGGCAATACCCTAGATCCTGACACTTCCTCCTAAGACTCTCCATTATGCTCCCGTAATCAGCAAGACTCCACTTCATTTAGTTTGTGATATCTGATCAGATTGCAACCAGAGGTCATGTAAGTGTACAGACCATTAAGCACCAGTTCACTTGGGCAGAAGCAAACGGCTCCATTATACTGAAGTCCAATTACTCATGCAGCTCACCTTAAGCACTGGGACATCATCTGAGCAAGGTAGTGAAGGCAATAAAAATGCGATCTGCCTAAGATATGGTTCTTGCTGGGGAGATCTGGATATGGGAGGTATTTCCAGATACTTCCAGATCCGTGCTGTTTAATGTACAATGGGAACACGTTGCAAGCAGCTAGATTTACATGTCTGTGACTAGAATATTTTGACATGTGTTACTGGTTTGTGGTACCCTGCCCCTACCTGCCAAATGCAGAGAGTAGGCTTTTAAATGAGTTCTCATCCAAATGCATGTGAAAAAGTATCCCTGCTGGAAACTTCTCACTGTAGCACAGTTCTGTTTGTGCTGGAAAACCGAGCTATCACCACCCAATAAAATAGAAGAGCGATCTTGGAGGGATTCTTCTCAGCAAATGTCCAAAAATAGCAGATACTGCAAGAGGGTAGAAGGTCACGTAACACCCATGCTACAACACTCTTCTGACTCTGTTCATTACCTATGGCAAGCCAGCCACTCCTTCTGTGCTGCTTGCTAGGCAGTTTCTAATTCACATAGTCTTTCTTTAGTTGCTATTTTGCTGAGTATCTCACACATTCTTTGAGGCCCAGTTTTCCTTCACAGAGCTGGGGTAGCCACATTGGGCTAAAATCTGTACATTTCCGAGTTTTCTCTCTTGTTTCAGTCACAGCCTCTGCCTCTGACTCAGACTGGTGTTTCTGATAGGATCCCAGAGAGGGAGGAAACAAGAATAAATAGCATCACGCCCTCCTCACGTGGGTTGTGGTGCAGAGCTGAAACAGAAGATGAGGAAGAGCCTAGGCCAGCAAAGGAAGGGGTTCAGCTGAAACTAACACACATTTTGAGGATTCCTTCACTGTAATGGGGCACTGAAGCAGGGGTATTACCAGAGGTATTATCTTCTCTCATTCCGGGATCCAAACTGGCTATTACTAGTTCCTAACTATCGGAAGCATGAGCTGTCTGTCTTAACCTCCCAGAGCTGGCGACAAACCTGTCCTAAGAGGCAGTTAATCATTTTGGGCAAGACGAGGGCAGGTTAGCATGATAAAGGTCATGGACACAGGGCACCCAGCCTGACCAAGGGTGACACTGCGTTTGCTTCTCTCCAGAGAGCAGCATTAAGGACAAGTCAAGCACAGGCCACTTCAAAAGAGTAACAGTTTGAAAGAGGGTCAGAAAGCTAAATAGCTTTACTGCCAAGGGGAAAGAGCTTAAGGATTTTGATAATAAACAACAGATCCTCTGACCTGATTCAAAACCTGGTCTGGTGAGAATGGATGGTGACTCATCCTCGAAGGACTGATTAGTACTCTGCATGCCAGGATATGGTGGCCTCAACTTGATTCTTTGGAGATACCTGCATGATGAAGAGCTCCTTACATCTAGCACATTTTAAAATTTTAGGAGGCCACTAGGCCAAAACTGAGTCAGCCACTTACAGCCAGTTCCTTTCTGAAAGGCTGATGGTATCACAACAGCCGCAAGCTGGGATGAGAAGCCACACACATGAATTTTTGTGAAGATCACCTTAGAAAGGCCCCATGTGCATGTGCATGTCCTCAAAACATTATCAAATGCTTTTCTTAGGTGCCTACAACTTAGTACCTTTGCTCCTCAGGGTGCTGCAGCTTTTAACAAAATACTTTCCTGCCTCACTGGTTTCAAATCTCATTCTTTGCCTCCACCAAACAAGGTACAGCTACAGGGGCATTTGTAACTAGCAAACCTCAGCATTGCATTTGTACCTTATTTCCTCAGATAGTAATCATAAGCCAGACGAGTAAAAAGGCTGCTTTTGCCTCTACTGCTGCATTTACGTTAATGCTTGTGCTGATTGCAGTTGACTGGTGGGAGGAGAGGGAGAGAAAAGGTACTTTCCACATTCCTAATAACTCTATAATTTTCTAGCACAAGGTAAGGCTAGGTCATGTCATTGATCTCTGTAACACAGGACATCCCAGGGCAGATGGGAGGCAGATAGAGGCAGGCTGCCCATTCTGGGCAAGGGACAGAGTCCCACAGAAGGAAGTGGAGCAAAAGCTCACACAGAACTGAATCCACACCAGGAGATCATTTTCCTTTTTTCAGCAGAGCTACTATGGTGGAGATGAGCTCTAGTATGAGGCAGGAACAGCTGTTTATAACAGTGTGTGCTCATTAAGATCTTTTCAATTGAAAGGACAAAATAAACTGCTGGAAGGAAATGAAGCCCGAGCTATTTTTTTTAAGAATTCAGAGACTTCCTGGTCAACACCTTAAACAAAAGGAAATTTGTCTTTGTTTCCAGATGACAATTCTATTTCTTAAAAGGGGAACGAAACAAGTAGGGGAAAATTAAATACAGTACATTGGGAAACACTGAATGCAATATTTACCTGTCTTGTTACATCTTTCTTCTTTCGATACGCTTTGCCACTTAGGCCTCTTTCTGATGGTCAGCTTTCTGCCTGAGTTAATGCATAGGAGAACATGACTCTTGATTTATGAGCCACAAATGTAGTATATTCTAGTTTTGCCAAGGTCTGCCTGGGAAAAAAAGAAAAGGAACAGTGTGTCATTTCACCACCTTCACCTCATTCTTCTTCAGCTTTTGCTGTCTCAGCCTGTTGCAGCTCAATGTTGCTTGACAGCCCAGTGCAGCCATGAGCCAGGCATGTGCTCTTGAAGAGATTTTCCCGCTGCTCTTCTGTGGGCAACTGTGTGCCTCTTGGTTTATATAACTCTGAGAAACATCTGGGTTTTAAAATTCCTAATACCTCCATTTGTTATGGAAGTAAAACACACTTGCTGGATAAGGATGCTGTGTGCAGCTTACACCCCTTGTTGAGTCAGACAGAGGAGGAAGAGAGAAGAGGCTGGGTTAATGTCTGCTGTTCTCTGTCCCAATTCTTTTGATAATGGTCCCGGACAACTGATTGCGCCCTTCCTGAAGCACACAGAAAACCCCAGGAGACTGCTTTCTGCCAGCCCAGCTGAGGCTCTCTGCACAGCTGCGTGCAGAAGAGGGCATGGTTCAGAGGAGTATTTTTAGTGCCAGGGAGCTGACAGACCTGCAGAGGCAAGGCACCTCTCCAGAAGCTGAATTGGGCAAGCACAGGGCATCTGTCCACCCCATCCCTCTGCCAAAGTGCACCTGACCTGGAAGGAAGCCACTTCTTGCAGAGGTGAGCAAGCCTTCCCAAGCTCCCCCTTCCCCAACGCATCTCCATACCACTACAAAGCGCCCTGCCAGTTTTGGGGCCAAAGATACTTGCCTGGCAGGAACCCAACCCAGCCCAGCTAAACAGGAGATGCCCCAGCAGTTGCAGGCAGCCACACTCACTGCCCCTGGACAGCCTGTGCAAGCCTTACATCAGAAACCGAGTTCTGAGTCAGTGAGTAGCATCCACCCTTCCCAGGAAGACAGTTAGGTGGTTTTAATACAGTTTCTATTGTTCAGGAGATTTAAGGACGTAGCTGAGGCTTGTGGCATTCTCCCTCTGGGATCTAATTAGGGAGGAGGAAAAATGAATCTCTGCATTGATTAACTCTTACAGATTCAAAATAAGACGTAAGAAAAGCCCCAGCAGAGCAGGGCAAAGGCTTATGTCGCCATTGCCCTGGCTCTGACACTGGCTGCTACCACATGTTCAGGGAGGTGGTAAGACACGGGGACACACTGATAATTGTTGAAGGCACCTAGTCAGCCTCCAGCCCTACCCTGTGCATGTGGCAGCGTGCGGGGAACTGGACGATAAATGTTACAAAAAATCTGCATACTTTCATAGAGGAAAGTTTTGCAATGTTTTCCTTAAAGCTGCAGTTCCTGGTATCAAAGGGTTGCATAGGTTCTTTGATCAAAGGGAAATAAGTTTCGAGCTGTCATGACTGCATAGAAAAGCTGAAAACAGAACTTCTCTGTACACCAATGCACCCATAACCAGAGGGCATAAAAGAGGATTTTTTTTCTGTGTTTATTCTTTAATAATCCTTTGATTTATGAATTTTGAAGGCATCTTCCTTGATGACTGAACACCTGAGATTAGCAGCAGTGCACACAAACATTTTTTCTTTGCACAAAGATGAGCATTTTTCTTGACATTCAGGGCACCTTGACTCTTCTTTTCAGAGACAGCAAGCACACGGCGCTCCCACAGTCTCCACTAAGCCCTCTGCCTACCTCAGCAAGAGCCTGAAAATACTCGTATTCAAAAGCAGGTCCGGTAAAAATATAAATAAAGAACAGCTTTGAGGCCACCCACAGATATGTGTAAACCCAGCTAGAAGAAATAGTGCTGACGTAGTAGATGCAGTAGATTTCTCTTTCACAGCCACCAGTACACCTTCGCTAGCCAACTCACTGTTTACAAAGCAAGGTTAGATATAAACCACAAAATCCGTACAGAGAAGACTGCACTAAACCAGATTTCTCATGCACCTTGAACCATCTTATCTGCATTCTGTGCCAACTCCAGTAAGGGCTGCTAACATTGCACATATTTTAATTAATAGAAATGAAAGTTTAGAAAGAACCAGCTGGCTACAGAAGAGTTTCCTTTGTGTCCCTCTTGCAAATCACACTGACATGTAGTGTTTGATCTTGTTCAGCTAGCTGCTTTAGGGTACTTTGTCCCATGAGAATACAAAAGAAGCTTCTGATCTCAGAGCGCAGGCTATGCTTTTAAGATCACAGACAATGAAACTGCAAGGCACAGACTGAGATATTTTACAGGACATTAGTACTACTAATTACTTTTCTTCTCCTATAGCCTTATACTTACCTGAGGTATTTTTTAACAGAGAGGGAGTAAATCACAATGATACATTTACGAGTGCTCTACAGCAACCTGCAACATAAAAATTTGAATGTTACTTAGCTTAATTAATCTGAATACCAAGCTTTTACCTTTCTAATATCATTGTCCAACTCTGGTTTTGCAAACTGCTGTTAAAGTAAACCAATTTATGTGCATATGTGTGCAGTGTCAAGAACTATCGAGAGAACCAAAATTATTCTTTCATTCAATTCTAGAAATGAGCTTTCACTATTTTATTCTAGGAAATCTTGTAAAACAACAATCTTGCACTGAAGGAAAGAACACACCTTCAAATAAATGCAGTTTTAATGAGAAACTATTTTTGAACAATAAATACTGACAAAATCTATGAGTATTGTTTGTGCAAATGTGATACACGGGCAAATGAAAGAACACCTATTTGTCATTATCTGACACAACCTTAATTTAAGCAACAGTATCCTCAGTTAATAATATAGGAAGAGATTGGAAAGGGAGAGGTTAAACTTTTAATTGGTTGTTTACTGTTTCAATTCCAGGCAGCATTTATGAGTCTGCTCAACACTGGGATGGCTTAGGAATAATAGTGGGTGTAGCAACTGTAAATAAGATGCAGGTTACAAGTCATAATCTGATGTAATAAATCACAAGTCAGATGATCTTGTGGTTTGTGACATGATGGGCACTCAAAGTGCTATTAATAAGCTCTTCCATGCACTGTCCAAGAGTATTGCCAGTTCAGAAATGCCTGTGAATTAAAATGTTTAGGATTCTTTTCTTATGGTCCTTCTTAGATAGGGTGACCTATTTGCAGCAAATTTAAGCCAATACAAAGACAGGGTTGCTTGGGGCCACGGGTCAGGTGGGGCCAAGCACTTGTGTTCAAGGGAAGCCAGTGCAGTTGAGTACACAGGAGTCGTGCTGCTGAGCTGAATATCACTGTTGCTCTTTCAGAAGTTTTTATTCCAGCTTCACTAAGGTGACCTGAAATGCCAACAAAGAAACCTTTGAAGAGTGCAATGAGGAAAACATTGAGGGTCAGTGAGGATAAGATGCAGAGAAAGCAGGGGAAAATTATCTGAAGGGTCACTCCTGCTACCCCCTGACTATCAGGCAGTGCAGTTTGTAAACATTACTACCCATGCCACTGCTTGTGGTGGCTTTTCAGGTGGAAGATGGTAATGGTCAAATTCTTCAGCTGACACAGTACAGAGTTAAATGGTTTTGCTTAAATCTGCTTCGATCTTAGCATCTTACACTGCTCTAACACAAGTGCAAAAGCAGGTGAGGTACCACTCCATTCAGGGAAATGCTGAGCCTTCATTCCCACATGTTAGATACTGCTTTTACTGACAGGCTTATTCAGATCACAATCAAGTGATTTCCAGGATCAGTCCCTTCCACAGACATTGGGGCAGGAGCACAAGGACACTTCTGAGGTGGCCGAGGAACTTCTCCAGGAAACTTACCCTGTGTGTGCAAGGCTTTAGAAAGCAAGACACCACAAACATTTCTAATCTGACCAAGAGAGACACTACAAAATCCTCAGGCATAATCACTGATTTATAAAACAGACAACAGGAAAAGAGATTTAAGCAAGAAAGGGAGAGTAATAGCAAGCCTTAGAGGCTTATAACTATTTAATTCAATCAGAAAAAGGTAACAGCTGGTTAGTTAAAAGCAGTGTCCCTGTATAATTACTGCAATTATGCTGAAATATATTATTTTGTTTACACCAAATTGACTGCTACTTTCCTCAGTGCTCAACACATTTACACTGCTAGGCAAGCACACAAGCTAAACACGTCAGCAGCTGCTCCCCTCATCTGCTGTGCCAGCTCCCTCCACAGCCTCAGCTCCCCTGGAGGGACTCTGACAATGACCAACACATTGCTGTGGCTAGGAAATAGTTAAAAAGTCAATTTTTAAATGCTTTAGGGAAACTTGGGAGCCTTCCTGGTACTATGTTGAGTGAAGGTTTACTGTAGTGTTTATTAGCAGCACTGCTATAACCAGGGCAATCTACTGTTACCAGCAAGGTAATCTGGATGCCCATCGATACAGCTGGGGGAGAAAGGACATCCCCAGGCACGACTGTTTTCTGTGTATCTGACTGGACTGGACTGGAAGACAAACCTATGCATATCCCATTTGTGTCTGATTTTTACAAGAACTGAGCTTGACAGCAGACACTATCGTTGTTAAGTATTTCAGAAGAGGAAGCCCACTTCTCTGGTACAAAGGGTTCAGTATTGCCAGCTAAAATTACAGGCAAAAGGACTAGCAGCAGGTGCCAAAGAGCTAAAAAATTGAATACTTAAGTAAATCCTGTATGAAATATGCATGATACAATTTCCTTCTGCTTTCAGGATCAAGTGACTAATTGTAATTAGCTGAATTGTTAAGGTAAAGACCTTCTCCTAAAGGAACTTGCAAAGGATTTCCTAAAATAGCCCTCTGAAATTTCCAAATCTCTTTAATGTTCTACCAAACAAAACTATAAAGCAGCCAAGTAGTCACAAACTGAAAGCATCTCCTCCCTTTCCGTGCTTCAGAAAGGTGGAGATGGTGCTCTCTTGACCTGACTGATGGCTGCAGTTTTACCCTTGAAATGACCCCCGTATTTCACTGGAAATAATACTGGTGTACAGCAGGAAGGAAGCAAGAGTGACTTGTGGCTGTTGCGATAAGGAATCTCTTACTAAGCATTGCTGTTGTGGGGAAGCTTTATCGAGGAGGTCTGCCCTCCTCTTGGTTTTGAACTCAGTCCATCCTAGTTTCTGGCAAATGTTTCCAGTCAAGATGCAAGTCCTGAAGCTAAAAATTCCTGGTACCCAACGGTGCTTAGTTTGGATTTGGCATTTCCTAAGTGCATTCATCCTGGTAGAACAGATTCTGCTATCTCAAGAGTTTGAAAGGGAAAGCAAATGCCTGGGACCTGCAAGGCTGGCAGGTCTGTAGCCTGGCTAACAGGCTCCAATTGAGCACCAATGACTGTAGATAGTGACCAGAAGCAGTTCCCAGCTGGCAGGAGTTCAGCTTCCTGTGTGACATGAGTCTGTGGCACTGGGCCAGGGACCAGTGAACAAAGTACCCTCAGTACAGCAAACAGAGATGCCAGGGACTGGGTGGCTTAGTGAATGCTGGGCTCTTCTCTGGGTTTTTAGAAATAGCCTCCTACAGCTTAGGCAGCAGTGCTTTTCAGGGTTTTTGGTTGTTGGGACCATGAGCAGAGGACTGCATGGGTATAAGGCTATTTGGAAATTTTCACTAGGGCTGAGGTGGGCATACGGAGAAGAAAAACTGTACTGCTGGCTTCCTGATACTGCTATTCCATCCATACAACTCCACCAGAGATCTATAATCCCAAACAGCAAGTGTCAACCCACTAGAGGCAGCTGCCCCTCACCTCAGCAGGGAATCCCCTACAAGATTTGTTTTTTGGCACTGGAACTGAGCAGAAAGCAGCAGAGGCAGCTCTCTGACCTAGCCTTTTGCACCCTCCTCTCCATTACACATAGATACCGAGTTCCAGGTCTGAACAGGAGACTGGAGACCCCTTCAACTTCAAGCAGCTTTCTCATTTTTCTGAGGTCTAAAATGCCACACCTAGAAATTTCTGAGACAGGAAGAGTTAGCATTTCAAATAAGCAACCTGATATTCAAAGCAGTTGTCTCTGGCAGACTCCAAGTCTTTAAAAAAAGGTTGTGCAGGGACACAAGTGAAGAGAAAACACTTGGATTAATGAAAGAAGTGAGTAACAATAGGTTTAATTAATTGATAACTACACAGACACCCTTCGGAACCACTGCCAGCCAGCTGGAAAGTTTCTCTCTTGCATAACAAAGTCTAACTCTAAGTGCTTTATTGCTCAACTGAGTTGTGTTTTTTTTAAAGCCTTAGGTTTGCACTTCATCTGGAATTACTGACCTTTCAAAAACATTGACCCTTTTGTGTGCACTCATTTTTTCCTCCTGGTGAAAGGATGAAAGAAAATGTTAAATGACACTGAACTGATAAACGAGTTGTAGGTGTCTGAGAAATACCTCTTGATGGTTTCTCCAGAATGAACAATGTGTCCCACAACACACTTCGAAACGCGGGCTCTGAGTTGATAGCTCCCAAGGACAAACCTGCTGCACGTGTCCATGAATACCTGCTGGGAAATGGCCAAAAAAAATAATTTCTTTTTCTCATGATAAGAGGCTCTTCCAAGGACTATACAGGCAGAGAGAAATAAAAACTATCAGCCTGAAGAGGCAAGACCTGAAAAAGACAGATGGACATAAAAAAGGTAAACAGTACTGAACAGACCAGTCAAGATAACACTGAGCAGAACCTATAACCTAGTACAGAAGTGACTTACCTTAAACCTGAGAAAGGCACTCCTTATCTGGAATAACTACAACTGCAGGTAGAACCAGACATGCCAAGGAAAGGCACCACCAAATTGAAACATGGGATACACTATTTTTAGCCTAATGGGAAAAGCAGCTCTTTTAAGATTCTCCTTCCTGAAGCATGTGGTTTTAATACAGCCTCCCAAAACTGAACAAATCAAATACATACAGAAAGATAGGCTTTCCTCCTCATGTGACCTAGCCTACTGTCCTCAGTGGAATTCTTTATTTCACCCCCACAGAAGTAGATGAATCAGATGTACAGCAATGGACTCACTTGAACTGCAGTTTCCTCATTCCTCTTCCTGGGACCCCTCCTCATCTCTTGTAGGTAAAGAAAAGGCAGACACTAATTCCCGATCCTTCACTGGTGACCTGGTGTTTAGGAACCCAGGCATTGGAATTTGAGCCCGTTTCCACAGTTCCCAGAAGTTCAATAGGAGTAGTTCTCACTAGCCTTGGGCTAGCTTTGATTCACCAATGCAGTAAAAAGACACATCATACCTCCTTACCAGTATTTCTGAGATCATATGTTTCTTCCGGAAACCATTTTTCAGTTGCCAGTATCCTAAGAAATAAAGCAACTTACCCTACAATACAAATTTGGTGCCTTTAAGTCATCTCACTAGGCTTTTAAAATCCAAACTTCCCCCCCATGCTTCTCCATCCACACTCATTCTCCCAAATCACAATAAGTGTTCTGAATCAGATACTTAACAAATACAAAGAAAACCCCACTGGGAACAAGCACATATTTATAGAAGTTTAAAAGCTATGATCACTGCTTAGATTCTAATCACTACATCTAATTAAGAAAAAAATCCAACAGCACCAAATTCCACAGTGACATCCACACCTTAAGTTATGCAATATAAGGATGATTATTTTACACACTGAGAGGCCAAGGAAGGAGCAGAGAACAGCAAGGAGAGCAAATTGCAGAGAATTGCCAAGTGTATCCGAAAGAACAGTGGTCTTCCTTCCGGTGTTGCAGTTTGTAACAACTTTGTGTTGGTTGGGTTGGGTCTTTTTTTGGCCTTCTCCTGTCAACATATAGTAAGTACTACTCAGTAACCATGTGTGCAAGACCCTATAGCTCTGCACCCAGTTAGGTCTTTCTGGACTGATGATTTTTGGATTGATGCAAAGAGCTGACCGCCAGCAAGGCCAGCTAACCAGCTTTCAGATGCAGGCTACGCAGCTTGCAAGGGGGAGGCAGGAAACAGAAGGTCTCTATTTCTCTAAGCCAGGAGCTCTGTACTTCATTTTGTTCTGCATTTTCATTAATCTTTTTCAGTGGTCCAAGCCCTGCTACTCTGAAGCAAGAAAGGAATGAAAAATAGTCCTAGATATATTTCTGGTGCTGCAACATATTACAGTAAGCTACCATTCATCTGAGAAACTTGAGAGCATGCAGAGGCCACATTATTCAAATAGTCTTCTGCATAATTCATTTCTGGGCTACGCTGAACAGAGCTGTGATAGGTAGAGAAGTGGTGGGAAACATCCAGAGCCTAGGCTGGATCTGAACCCTGAAACAGTTTGGTCTGTGGATTTCCCATCACGTTTGGGCTTCTCTGCACTGTGCAGTGAAGTATGGGACAGAGATAGTCCCAGCAGGGCTGAGCTGAGCCAAGGCTCCTCCACAGATCTCTGCAGCATGCTGCTATGCTGATGTACCCAGTTTAAATGCAGATGCAGTACAACTATTCTTATGCACTGCTGGGCCACAACATGCTGCTTTCAGGTCTGAGTTGCTATGGAAGGAGGGGACATTAAAAACAGGAGAGAGACCAGGTATCAGGGAGAAACAATGATAATAAATGTAATCTAAAGGTAAGTAGCAACATAGTTTATCCTTACAATAGTCACACCTGTGCTAAGAACATGTGATCAAGGCGCTTATGAAGTACATTTCTCATGATGTCTTTACAGCTCAGAATTCACATCAACCTGCTGTATCTCAGGGCACTCTTAGAAAAATATCATCTGTCTAATCACATTACAACACAGGATGCAAGAGTCTGGAATTAGAGTTGCAATCCTTGGCAGGCTAGCAGCCTTAGCACACTGCCTCAGTTTTAAATCTCCCAGCCTGAGAGGTTTTCAGAATGAGTCTCTCACTCAGCGAGGATGTTCACATGGAACAGCTGTGAGATCACCCATAGCCTATTGTGATCTGGACTGAAGCTTATCAATTCGCACCAACCTGGCTAAACAGTCCATCCTTCCAAGCCATTAAAAATGGCAGCATGACAAAGCCTGCTTCTTTCACCACTGTGGACTTTAGAGAGGACTTTTAGATACCCCAATCTTAATCTTTTTGGAGGTGATGTGTTAATTAGGTTCTGTTAACACAAAGATAAATAATTTTTACAGAACCCGAACAACCTGTTTCTGTCATAAACCTGTGATAAACCTGTGATCTACCTGTGATCTATTATCTCAATTAACTGATGTTATCCCAAGTGAAAGTGATCATGCTGAAGGCTGGAGTCTAAAGCAAGAAAGCATCTTACAGATGCAGATCCAGTCTCACACTTGCATATATCAGAGGATCTGCACCTAAGACAAGGAGGTGCAGTTTGTTGCTACGATCAGAACTGCACTACTCTTTACCCCACCAGGTCCTGATTTAACTGCTCTCCTTGGTGCTTAGATTGGAGGATGCAAGCAGTTCAGCTGAATCAGACTATGCCCAGGACAAATAGCTTGTCAGACTCGAGCCACAGTTCTTATCATCTTCCAGAGTTAAGCCTACAATGTGTCAAGTCTTATGCATATGCTTGAGAGGTTAAGGTTGGACCATCAGTCATGGTCTATCACTGTTCAGGAACCTCTGCATTTGACAGGGAAAACCCTTTTCTGGGAAAAAAAAAAAAAAAAAAAAGTGACTTGGGACAAAGAAGGAAACCTAGTGAAGATATCTCAAAGCAAACATACTAGGTTTTCATGCATACTGTGGCAACTCTTATGCAGTTTTATTAACTAAAAGAACTTATACTTGAGTAAATCTGATGTTTCAACTGAAGCGCAGTGGAAGCCACTTAAAAATACTCAGCAACCGTAAATGTAGTGTTTATACCATAGGGTACTGATAATTTAATTTAAAATCTATCTATTTTACCTGTGTGCTGTTCAGCTTTCCACCCTGATTTGGACTAGAGATATAAGCATCTTAATTTCACACATTTCTATCCTATTCTGACACTTAACCACTTTAGCTATGTCAGGGTATTTCCATCAGTAATGTTTTGTTATTGTGAGTTTTGTTATTTGTACATTTGTGAGTGAGTCACCGAGAGGCAGGCTGGATCCCACTGCCAGCCCCAAAGCTGCCCATTTCAAGACTGGACAAGCCCATCTCATCCAGTTCGTCCCTTCACAAAACCTGGGTCAAGGAGTCAGGTTTTTTCCCTCTTCAGCCCACTCAACCCAGGCCCCTCTTCACAGATGCTCCTGAAAGTACAGGGTCAAATCACACCTACAAATCTTCAAAGGTTCTCATGGCATTTGTGCCCCCCAAACCTCCTGTTTCCTCTTCCAGGGTTGGTCACTGGGAACCCAATGGAGATTTCCATTTATTTATATGATGAGATCAGAGCTTGCAGCCTTGCTGTTAGAACTGTGGACCCACTAGAAATCACAGAAACGTTGGGCTGGAAGGGCCTCAGAGGTCCCTTATGACATGCCTAGACATCATTGACTAACAAAGCTGTGTTCTTAAAGGACTCCATAAACGCGGACTCTATAGCCTTTAAGGCTGCTTCACTGCTTCTCTTTTCCTATTTTCAGAATAAATCTACTTCTGACATTTTGTTATGCAAACAAAGGTGACCACTATTAGTTGCATACCCCTCCTACCATGGAAGCAGAGATCAATTAATCCCTGTTCTTTTTATAGCCCCATTAGAAGACAGATCTCCATATTGCCCCTCAATGTTCTTTCTCCTAAACTCAGCAAACCCAATCCCTTCAATCATTCCACTTTGGCCAGGTTTCCTAGACCTGTGGCAGTTGTCACTGCTCACTTCTAAGCCCACTTCAGTCTGTGACTGACACAGAGATGTGCTCTAGATAGGCTGATAGTTTTTCCTTGATGTTAGCAGAGAGTTTCTTAAACACCTAAGATATGTCAGATGACACCACAAACTGGATCAGATTTTCTCCAACAAAGGCAGCAATTACATATAGGCAAATTCAGTAACTTTCATTTTAGAATTTTTGTGGTATTATCAAGACAGTTTCTCAGTTTTCTGGTATGTCCAGCACACATCATCCAAATCATCAGAATGAAAATGCCACAACTGTGCACATCACATTACCCTAACTCTTGGTCTCATCACCTCAGTCTACCTGTTTCATTCACTGGTTGACTCTCATTTTTGAAACCTTGTGAGCATTTTGTGGGAATGACTGTCCTTTATTAGACCTGTAAACTGTTGCATAATACATTGAGACTTCAGCCTGGTAAGACTATGGGCATTGAGAGTTTTTTTGAAGTAACATAACAATGTATCAGATGACAAAGCACCTAAGAGCACGCATGTCAAGGAGAGCTAATCTGGTATTAGTGAGTCTTAACTGGAGGAGAGCCGAGCACTCAGGACAGCAGGTCCTTTGCCCTCCACTGTCTGAGAAGCCTGGGCAAGAGAAGCAGCTTGGGGAGGTGCCTGCAAGCCCGCATGAAGAGCTCCATGAAATCATTGGTAAGCCGGAAGGGGAAGAGGTGAGGTTATGTTCAGCACGCGGATGCAGGCCTCTTAGCAGAAATGGCTTTGGTCTTGGATTCTCATTGAATCTCTTTGTTCTCCTCTGATTTTCTGAACAATGTCATTCTGTTTCTCGCCATGAATGTAACTACTTATAGTTTACTGCAGTTTTGTTTATTCTTTGCATAAAACTCAGGAACTGGCTTTTTTTCTTTCTTCATAGCAAATGAGATTGTCTGGTCTTTCATAATTGTCCTGTGGTTCTCCAGAAAAGCAGAGATAGCAGGGTCATGTCTGGATCATTACCACAAAATATAGTCAGGAGGAAAGCTAAGGGCAATCAGGCTGTTGTACATAGTGCCATACAATGTAGGACAGCTCTTTAGGTACTCACTTCTCCCCTCACAGGGGTCCAAGTTGTCATCAGCCTATTCCCACCAGCTGATTTTGCCAGCATAAAATCACCAGGTGCTACAGAAATTGCTGGCAAGCCTGAATTTAACAAGCATGCTTACAAACAGCATCTCGTTGAGATTCAGGGAGGTAAGTAATCTTTTAACAAGAGGTGACAAGTCACTCCACAGTTAGTAGCCTGGCACGCTTTTTTGCAGCAAGCCAGCTTAATGGTTCTTGTTCATCAGCAACAGAGAGGCTGGGAGAGAGTGTCAAAAATGCATAATGGAAGTGTGATGGGCTGGGGAGACCATTAGACCCTTTAGTCCAATGTGCTGATCCACTTAAATATTTTGCTTCTGCTCACTCCTTCTTTCTTACTTTTTCCTGAGATACTGTGATTCTTCCCCCTTCTGCCTGCAGACACAAAGCTCTAGCTGTTGCTTGATCTAATTTCTGTGACATTTCAGGCTCTCTGCCTGCTGACTTGTTCCATCTGGTTATTACCCTTTGAGTGAGAAGCAGTTCTGCCTGCATCTCTGCTGAGTCTCCTAGTCTGTGTGCTGAGTGTTTCAGCTCCTCCTCCCTGAACAAGCAAGCTTGAGCAGGTTTATAAATAGGAGTTTTCAAGCTAATGAGAATGGGTGCGGGGGTGAGGAAGAGAGAAATTGCACTGAAGTCACTTCAGAGGCAGATCCTAATGCTCTTCAGGACAGCTTTGCAGGCACAGCCACAGAGGGACATTTGGAGAGGGGATGGTTAAGCACTGAAATGGGGAAGAGGGTTAAGTCTTGGCTCTGACACAAGTTTTAATACAACTTGGGAAAAGCCATACCTCCTCTCAGTTCTCCATGGGCTGAATCCTGTTCCTGCTTCCCTCCCAGTGTATGTACTGTAACGCCTGTGGGGCAAGAATAGTCTATTCCTATGCATTTACTTGTAGAGCAGTAAAATAAGGCTTGCCTCTTGCTGGCATCTCCCAGTGTTAGCATGATAATAGAGACTTCTGTTTAGAGGCAGTGCCCTGGCTCATACACATGACATCCTCTCGCTGAGCCACAGCATGCACCTTGCACTGCATGACTTTCTCCGCCCACTTGTTTTTATTATCCCCACTCTAGGCTGGTAAATAAAGCAGTACAAGTCCTACTGGGACTCAAGTCCTTGTACTGACTTCCACCTCACTTTCCAGAAAAACAAGTCATTTCCTTTACCTGTACTATGAAGACAAAACACAGGCGGGTGACCTAATTCATACAGATGGCATGTGGATCAGCAGCTTCATATCTGGACAATACTCTGCATAGGCTACATGGTTTTGTAAATGCCAAGTATTTGGTCTCTGAACCAATAAACAGGGACCTACTCCAAAATGACAACAGAGAAGTGGCTGTGAGGCATCTCTCTAATGCCATACAAGTGTATGTGACAAAAGAGAGGTAGGGGGCAGACATACTAAAGGTAGTATCAGATCTGAACAGCACATCCTGCTACTGAGAAGCCTTCCAAGAATTGTAAGATTATTAGACAAGTACTCTCCACTTGCAAGTTCTAGGACTTAATGTGACTTCTGCAGTGCTTAGCAGATATGTGGAGAGGACATGAGGTCAAATGTAGAATAAAAACTGAGTCAAAGTGCAGTGGGTCATGGGTGATTATCTGAAGTCATCCCTGATTGCCTTCAAACATAAAGATTCAGCTGTAAACCGCAGGATGTTCTGTCTATGTCTGCAGTGGAAAGAATCCAGACTCATTCTAGTGCAGGACAGCCAGAATGCAGACATGCTCAAGATACTCAGTGTACGTAAAAAAGAAGTGATGTTCCTGCATCTCTTACTTCTGGACCTCACACAGACTACATCTCAAGCATGCTGTGCTCTTCATCCACCAAATTAGGACTGATTCCTTGGAGAGATGAAAGAACGTAGTCCTCTCCTCCCTGTATCTTCTCTTTCAGAAAGTCTTTTCTGAGGAGGTTTGGAAACTTTCATTTCCAACCATGGAAGTGGTGTAAGATCTTCCTATATTGTCTCCTCTTCTGGAAGAAACCCTTGTTTAGTCCACAGTTAAAATTGATCACTAAAAACACTGCTCTCCAAACATGCAGCTGCAAGAACTGGCTGTTCAGGACAGCAGTGGGAACCACTTAAAACATTCTGCCATTTTGAGACATGAAGAATTAGCAGCAGCTTTGCAGGAACCTGTTCAGCATTCTGAGGCATATCCAAAAAGCAGGAGAGCAGCCGTCATTTACCTACCCCAGCTTAGAAAAGCAACATCCAGATGGTTCTTATATTTCTATCCAGCAGGCTCAAGGCATGTTTAGTAAGAAGATGAGACTTTCTTCTACTCCCAGATATTCACTTCTTCACAAAACTCTTCAAAAACTTTCATGACCTCTTACAGATAGCTTTATCAGCCCAGTAGCTTACCGGGGAGGTGTAAGACATGGCAACAGTGTCCTCCAGCAGATTGCACTCAGACAGCAATGTGGAAGGGGAATGGAAAATTAGTGCTTGTATTTTGTTAGCTGAATGTGATGCTCTTCTGAAGCCTGTTGGCAAAGTTAAAAGGTTGATGGCATTTTTAAAGAGCAGGCTGAACCACAGCCAGCTCATGCAGTTTTAACTGGAGATGTACTGAACCTCTCAATGAAGTACTACACTCCTACTGCCACCTGTAATACCAGAGAAACAGGTCTTCTACACGCTGAAGAGGAAATTTGTTCTGTTGGCACAGCACTATTACTACTGTCAGCACTCTAGGAAACTTGCTTTTGTTAATGCACCAGAAAAATGTCTCCCTGTAGTAACACAGAATCTCAGGAAAGGTCTTTTTCAGAACTTCTCTCTCCCAACAACCAGGCTTCATTACCAGCCCCTTCCAGAAGCCAGTTTTCTATCTATTGCTTCTGTGGCTCTAAAATATTGCCCTACATACCCATCTCATCTCTCCACAAGGATCAAACACGCCTTCTGCTTTGCAGAGCATGTTGCACAACTGCAGGTCCTGTTTGCTACCCAGTCTCCTGACTGCCAACCACTGTTTTATCCACAAGAACAAATGGCCTAACAACAAACAAATTAAACAGGGCTAACTTTGCACACAACTTCTGCACTACTCACAACCAGGAATAGATCTGTTCATTTCAGCAGTGGATCTGTTTATTGATCCAGTACTGTGGTACTGTGGTTTCCAACCCACAACAGTATGAGAGATCCTGGGGTTCTGCAAATTATTTTTAGGGAGTCCATGGATAAAGACCAAGAAAAGCAAACCTACTCTTCCCACAGGAGCCCACACCTCTGCTGGAATTTTTAGTGGCTGGCAAATCAGAAGAAAGTTGAAAACCATTTGTCTGGCGGAACAAGATAGAATATGTTCCCCGAGGCATAAAATTTTGGGGAACTGCTGAGGAACTCTGCCAAGTTGTAACAGTTGCAGTGCCTAGTTAGCACCTGTCTATGAAGAG
>NW_009912306.1:42082-55620 GCF_000696875.1 Nestor notabilis
AAATAGCTATGGGTGCATGGAGTATGCAGCATCTATTGCTTATTCCATGCCTAGATGAGACGTCTCATATGAACAGTAAGCTTTCCTTGGGGTCATTTCAAGCCAGTGCCAGGATCAAGAATCATAGAATACCACACTGGAAGGGACCTCGGGATTCATCTGGTCTCACCTTTCTTGGCAAAAGCACGGTCTAGACAAGGTGTCCCAGCATCCTGTCCAGCCGAATCTTAAAAGGGTCCAATGTTGGGGAATCCACCACTTCCCTGGGCAGATTATTCCAATGGCCAATTGTTCTCACTGTGAAAAATTTCCCTCGTGTCCACTCGGAATCTCCCCAGGAGTAACTTGTGCCCAATTACCCCTTGTCTTTTCCATGTGACTCCTTATGAAAAGGGAATCTCTGTCGTCGTCTTGGTAGCCACCCTTCAAATACTGGAACATGGTGATAAGGTTTCCCCTGAGCCTTCTTTTCTCAAGGTTCTCTCAGCCTTTCCTCATACAGGAGGTTTTCCTTTGATCATCTTTGTGGCCCTTCTCTGGACTCTCTCCAGGTCCTTGTTAGCCCATCCAGGTCTTCTGCAGGTTTGCTCTCCCTTCTGAAGCGTTCACTTCCATACCCAGTTTGATGTCACTGGCAAACTTTACCAGGGTACACTTGATCCCATCATCCAGATCACTTATGAAGATATTAAACAGCATTGGGCCCCGGGGGACCCCACTTGTGACAGGTCTCCAGCTGGAAAAGGATCTCTTCACCACTACCATCTAGGTGCGGCATGTCAGCCAGTTCCCCATTCACTGCACAGACCACTTGTCTAGACTGTAATGCACCACTTTCTCTAGGAGGAGACAGTAAATTAAAGGAGAGAATTCTCTAGGAGAATGTAGTAAATGAAACCACATGAAATCTCCCCAGTGCAGAAAGCTGCTTGTTGCATGGGGAACTACTGCAGGCTCCTCTGACCCTTCCAGCTCCCCATAATGCAACCAAGCCTTTCACAGGGTGTGCTTGAGACATTCACAGCAAAGCCCCACACATGTTTTAGCAAAATGTTTTCCTTGGGGAAAATACAAGATAAAGCTGCATTTTCTCTGCAAGGACACACACTGATGGCAATGACATTGTGTCTAGCAGAATGGAAAAGAAGAATTTTCCATTTGTAAACTTTCTGTGAAGCAAAAGGTCCACAGTGAGAAGGAAAAGTATCCTGAACCACTCTGAATACTCCAGCTGAACCTAAATTAGATACCTGAAAAAAAAAATACTTTCGGGAAAACATGGCTCTGTTTAAAAACCACACACAAAAATAAAAATGTTGCAGAAGAAAATTTCTTTTTAACTCTCCTTCCCCCAGCTTTAGTAACATGTTAATATCCCAAAAGTCTTCCTGGGATCAGCTCCCAAACTTTGTTTTTTTTCCTTCCTTTCACAAGTATGCTGCTCTTCGGTACAGCGCTGGATGCCCAATTGGCACCTTTTACATATGAATCTTCCTACCATGCCTTAAAGGTCTCCCCCATGCACATGTAACTTCTGCCCCTTTTCACCATGGCCCTCTGCTCTGGCACGACTAGTCTGTGTTGCCTCAGAGACAGAAATGTGCAAACCACAGTGAAGCACACGGCTTCCAGCAGGGCAGCTAGCTGGACACAAAGGAGGACTTAGGAAGCCACGGAGCTCTGCCGGGGAACAGCTTTTCTCTCACTAGGATAACACTGCTATCAGCACACAGTTGTTTGAGCCAGTTAAAAACGAGCTGATTATAGATACCCATGCCCTGTATAGGCCTCCTGAAGGATTTGATGGGCTGTCCAGACTATGCACTGTTAACATCTTTGTTGGTGGCAATTTCTGCCATTATAAGTGTGTTTGGGAGAAGCACTGAGAAAGAGCTTCCTGATAAATCCTGTCTGTCTTTAGCGTTGCTCGCGCTCCAGGAGATACCTGTTAACTGGAACACAGGAGAACTGTTTTCTCTGTGGCAATGCACATTTAGTAGCCTTTTGCATCTGATGAAAAACATACACACTAAAATACCATCAGATGGTAAAAAAGCAAGAGAATACTACTGGGATGAATAACTAGCTTCCAAGTTTATCCCTGCATCAGGGCGTATTAACGAAACATGGGATAGGATCCATTCAAAGCAACTAGTACATAAAGGCACATCAGCAAGAGAACCCAACGCAAGTTGCAAGCTGGTTTATGCAATATCTAAGGATTTAGTGGGAGTAAGGTATCTATCTTCACTGCAGTGCTTGATAGCAGCTTAAAATCCTACTAAGTCTTTACATCACTATATGGCTTAAAAAACATCTGGTCCTGCTTGTAAAGCCAGAGCTATTTCAAAATTGATACACATCCAGACAAAAAGTGCCTTAATGGGGATGCTTATCCTTACTTTCCTGACAGTTACGTTACCTGTCATAGTTTCTGAAGTCTAATAAAAAGAACTAAGCTTTGCTAAATACCACAGTTGAAGATTTCCTCAGCAGCATTTTTTCCAAGAGCAGACAACTCCCACTGTGTGTTCTCCGTAGCCTGCAAGTATTTGGCCAGAGGGGATTGCTTCAATTTTTTGGATGCATTTCCAAGGCCACAAGGATTTTCACACCTTCTACAGCTGGCTGCTCAATAGCAGGTAAAGGATGTTGCAGCTAATGGGAACACAGACTTGAGCTAATTATAGAGTGACTGACTTGCCATGGACTTAATTGCTTATTAGAAGTCACACTGATCTCTGAAATGGAGGCTACGAATCTCATAACATGCAAAGAAACACCCAGGATCTGAAGAATAAACATGACAAGCTCATTCAGATACAAGGAACAGGTATCTGCATGCAACTTCTTTCAATGTGTTACACATTAATGGTTGGACTCAATAATCTTAAAGGTCTTTTCCAACCTAAATGATTCTATCATTCTATGATTCCAGCACCAGTGCTTGGAAGCCAATGTAAGTGTTCAGGTGTGAATGTCAGAAAGTGAATTTATCCAAGAGCAGCTCCAGGGCCCCAGTCTTGCCAAGTCACAGTGACAGCCAGTTACTGCTAAGCACTTTTATATGGGGAGCATAGACAGGAAGCTGCATTTTCATGAAACTTTATTCTCATTAAGCAACTCTGCAAGTTCTCCTTTCACTACAGAGCACTGTCTCAAACCACCCTGTCTTCCTGTCTTGCAGCATATGCTGTTTGCATATGAGTGCTACCCAAGCCTGAGACTGCACACTGGTATCAGCCAAAGTACCTACAGAAGGCAACACAGAATCCTGCTTATAAAGCTTTTTATGCTATGGCTCTGCTTAGTTTCAGGACCTTTCCTTCAGTTTCCTTCCCCATTCTTGCCCACAGGCACCAGCTGTCTCCACTGCCTTTTCAGCCATCATCTCCTATTTTTCCAAGAAGCCCTAGTAGGCAAGACTCAGTGCCAGGCTAAGCTACTACAGTGAGTACCAGTGGGACTTGTATTACCCACTTTGCAGTCAGGGCTCAAGAAGGTACTATGTTTGCAATATACTACAGTGAAGTTAATAAAGTGTTCTTATTTTTTGCCTTCCAAGCATCCCTGTTCATATTGTTAACTCTGACAGTGATGAGCATTTTCTTTCATTTAGCCCTTGGGTGGTTTTATATCCATTGGAGTTAACTTTCTCATTGCTGACATAGCAGTTTGTTCCTCTGGTGGCACCACTGTCTTGAGCCTCACACGGGATCCCTAGGCACTAACTTATATTCAGGGACTGATTTTGCAGGGCTCTCTGGCAGTAACACCACTTCACTGTCTGCTTCACCACTTAGAGGTATGTACCTGCTTCTCAGCTGCTACATTTCACAGCTGAGTATCTGAGTGCAAGTTTAAACTGAGATAAGCTCAAGGTAATCACAGAATCATTTAAGTTGGAAAAGATCCTTAAGATCATCAAGTCCAACCAAATGCATTTGTCTGTAAACTGCAACAGCTCAGGAGCAGAAATGTGACATCTCATACAGAGGTGTAGACCCTGCTCACTGCTCCCATGAGCTTGTTAGATGTCTTGCACCAAATCACAGCTGTACTCCATGGGGTCCTTCCATGGCCTGTGGCTTTGGACATTTGCCCTGCTTGCTCTCTCCCCTCCAACAGGCTCAAACTTGCTCCTTTTATCATAATTTCTTTCTTCCTCAATTCATACTTTGTCATAAACAGTAGGAGATAAAGCTGTGCCAAAGAAGCAGTCTTTGTACATCACGCTGTACAAACATGAAGCTGTGGATAACACGGTTTCCTCTTTAAAAAAACATACTCCTTTGTCTCTAAATGGGAGCTCTTTCCACTGTGACGTGGTAGCACAATGAATTCCCTGCACTGAGATGTTGCTCACAGCCTTGAGACAAGGCACAAAGGGAGTGCAAATAAATGAACAATACGGTGACAGAAACAAAGGGCAGAATAAAAGCCAGCAAGCAATAAAGAAAAAGAACAAAAAGGAGAACCAGCCTGCAATGTTTAAAGCTGTGCCATGCAAAACCACCACTATACAAAACGATGCCGAATTTCTATAGAACTGGGCTGGCAAAAAGCCTATGGGGAGTCTAGTCAGAAGAGGATGCTGACTCCACGAGCAAGGACAGACCCAGCAGTTAAAGGACAAGCGCTGCACGATTTTCACTTTGGCCTAGGGCATCCCATGGGGTGTTACAAGGACTCTTCCTGCTCCTGAAACACAGCCGTATTTGGGCTAACAGGTTAGCAGTGTACTAGCAATTTTTATTTTTTTTTTTCCCTGTGCTGTTGCACAGGTCCTCCCTTCTTTTGCTCCCCCACTTCCAAAGGCTCCCCTTAATTTAAAATTTAGCATTTCTTCTCAAATAGCAGTTTGTTCCTACATCCTTCCTTCTGATCCCCTCAGGCCAGCCTCCACAACTGACTGGCACTTCTTTTCCCTCTTTTCTTCTTCTTCTTCCCCCACACCTTTTAGTCATAAAAGCTACTTTATCCTCACTGAGCTCAAAAAACAGCACCACCATCACTGCAGAGGAGCTGTTACCTGCTGGTAACCTGAACGGTCATTTGATGACAGCCTGTCCCACCACATTGGAGCTGTCTTTGGGGGCTTTAGTGGGTTTTCAGAGCACAGACACTCTACTTCGGTCTCATGTACAAAACATTTAATGCAACAACATACTGATCTCAGTGTTTCTGTAACATACTGCTCTTGCTTGCTTGCAACCATCTGCCTAGTATAATGCATAGTGCACTACATGGCCAACCGTGTTCACTAAACACTACCTTCTGGCCCCGATGTTAGGTATCCTATGGGATGGGGAAACGTAAGTCTCTGATCTCATTTCACAGTTGGCTTAAACTCCTCAACCCCTGGGCTGCTGCATGATTCAAGCCCTTCTTTTGTCCTAGATCTAGAGATTTCCGCTGAGCCAGGCGATCCAGCTTGCTGGGTGACCCAAAGCGGCAGTTTGGCTGCACAGTGTTTGGTGTGATGGTGAATCTCTCCAGTACTTCAGTGGGGGATAAAGAACCTTACAAGAGCGGTGAACCTGCAGCCAAACTAGGGGACCCACTGAAAGAGGACTGCCTTTCTGTGTTCCTTTATAAACAGATTTCTGTAACAGAAAATGCTTTTACAAGATCTTTCTGCTCAACTTGTTTATGCTTTTCTCTCTTCCTTTCCTCTCCTGACTATCATTAGCTGTCAAGTCTTGGTGCATATTTTCTGTTCATTTTCCTTTTAAAAAGGCAAAGGCCAAGACTTCCAGAAGAAAGGCAAGAGCTTATTTCCCCATTTCACTGAGACACCACTGCTGCTTAACTTGGCTCAAACTTGTTCTTCACCTTTAAGTATTTATTCATGCTTCTGCACCTCACTCTTGCTTAAGCTGATCCCAGTGTTTGTGCACCTGGCTGCTAAACTAGCTCAGGATGAAAAACAACTTTTCCCTCAAAATGGCTATCTGGTTCACAGCACTATGACATAAATGCTTGTGCCAGCACCACAGATGGGACAACTGAGTTGGAGGAAAAGAATGACAACAAGCAACTATGGTGGAGTGAATTATAACATTTAAGATGGTAACTGCAAATTATAGCCTTACTGTTCCCAACAGTGGTAGCCTGTTAGGCAGAAGTTGCTCAGCCCATTGCATACTGAACAGTGTCAGAAGCTTGACCCATAGCTGTGACCCACTGTAGAGAAATATCCACAACCTAACAATCTCTCCTCCCTCCTTTTCCTCAGAACTTGATTCTTACAACAATCCAGGCATCTTCTTCCCAACCAGGAGTTCATGTTCTAGGGCTAGCCATGACCTGCAACAATTCTTGTTTATTACTGTCTGCCTAGAAAATCTTGTAGGGTAAGAACAGATACTTCTCTGCAAGGTATCTATAAGGATCTCAAAACACTTTGCAAACATCCTTTAGTGATGACTCACAGCACCTTCTCTTGTTGCTGCCTAATGCTGAAATGGAGGCCAGAGTTTGTCAATATCAAGAATGGGATGGCAGCAAGATCTGCAGTGACTGCTGCTTCTGCCTCTTCCTCACCCCTCCCTTGTGCCATCACCACCTCAACTACTACATAAATCAGATGGTGTAACTATTCCAATCAAAACCCAAGCAAACTTAACAAAGCTTTTTAGTTGTTATTGTATTTTATAGTCTCAGTAGTTACCAGACTGCTAATACTGCTGGGAAAATGCTGATTCATGATGAGCACAGTAGCAACAAGCAGTAAAAGAGGATCAGGAATGACCTGTTGAGGAAGCAGAAAGCGAAGGAGAGGATGATGATGTGGGGAAGTGAAGTAGCAATACCTGAAGCCTGTATTATCAAAGATGACTCTGTGTCATCAAGCCACCATCCCAGGCACAGAGAAACAAAATTACTTGTTCACAGGAATAAAGCAAGTTGTAGCAAATTATTGGCAGAGAGAATAATTTTAAGAGATGATGACACCTGCTTATCCCCTCTAAACTCCAGGCATGTTTCTGCCCTGCTGGTTTTGTTTGAAATCACAATGAGAAGGTAACTAGTACAAATCCAAACAGAGGCTGTCCCACCTAGGTGTATTATCAACACTTGGCAGCTCATAAAAAGTTTCTAGACTGGTTCCTCAAGATAAAAGAAACAGTGACATCCAAACCGCTCCAACCCAGCCTGCCCACAACTCACTGTGGGAAACTTCTCCCTGTTGTTGTTCTAGAGAAACAGAAACTCCCCTCCAGCCTTTTATGAGAGCTAAGCAAGCCTGCCATATGTACTTTCTATATCAGAAAACGGGAAGAGGATAAGAAGCTCCTTTTTAAAGCTTTGCAACTCATATTCAACAAGGCCTAGCAACCTAGTAAGCAATTCTATACAAGCCTATGATATATTTAAGTGATCTCTTGGGTTTTACTCTGTGAACTGGCTTGGCTTCCCTACTTTATTGCTACCCTTGCTAAGCCTGATTTTCTTTCTAACCTCTGGATCACAGAGCACACTGTAATCTCCAAGCCAATGCCCTCAATAAACTAGCACTGTCCCCAGGACACGTATTTCTGAACATCAACCACTTCCCCCAATATATGATAGCCTCTCTGTTTCCATCTGACAATTCCTTTCTGTTCATCATCTCACTCTGGATGATGCCCACATTCTCTCACTCCCATGGAAGCACTGCTTCATCTCCCGGCTGTGAACATCTGTCAGGTCCCCAGAGTCCAGACAGAACTGTGGCTGCCCCTCTGTCATATTGTCTAGATTAGAGTCGGTGCTGGTCTGCTGCTAGGCACAAAAGAGGTGCTGCTCACTTTTCTTGTGCTTTGCTCCCACTGCTGAAACACAGCTGCAGCTTCCATGCCAGTGGTATCTGGAGCACCAGACTTCTAGCCATGCTTCCATCTTTTCCTGGTCTGCCAATCCCTCTCACAACACTTCCAGCATGAAGCTTGTGTAGCAGGTGTGTGCTGTGATGGAAGAAAGTGTGTTTGGCTGTCACACACAGGAAAACACTCACCTCGCTCTTCTGGATTCAGTCACATGAGTGGTTTCCCAGTTAGCATGGCCTCAGCAGCTAGCAGACAAGAACTAAGGATGCTATTTCAGCACTGAAATTATGTTCTGGCATAAAAAAGAAAGAAGTCCCCACTAATGAAGCTAATATTTACTCTCACTGGCAATTTGGGAGAATGCTTATTGTCCTTTCATATGCTTCAGCCAAGCCTGCTTATAAGATAATCTATCATGTTACTGCTAGACCTGAAATGTGTGCAGTAGTCCACCCTGCAGAGGCAGACAGCAGGAGATGGAAACAAAGATGTTCAGTGCAACCACACAGACTGCTAACATTTGAATTACAAGAGCATTCTTGTTACAAAAGAGGGCTGGTAAGGTCTTTCTCTCTCAATGGATCACACACCAGAATATGCAGGGATTGAGCAGCAAGAGGGAAGAAGACATGCAATGCAAACATAAAGAGAAATAATTGAGGCCATGTGTAGACAGGTGCAGGGCTGGCCCTAGGAATCAGCAAAGCAGTTAACTTTCCAGAGCAGGAAACCAAAGCACGCAAACCAGCTATGACCCAGCTGCCTGTTTTGCCTGTGCTGGAGAGCCAGACTGTCTCCCACTGCCTCTACCTCTGGTCAGCTGAATTCAGACTGTGGACAGCTACTATTTCCAGCATCAGGACTAGTAGCATTATCTGTCTTCACTCTTCTGATCTCTATACAGAGTCACTACCACTGCTTCTCCCATCCATACTTGATCCCTTCCTTCCCTTTTTAGTCATAGGAATAGATCTCAGTACCTGTTCCTCAGACTTACAGCAGCTAAATCCACTTTTGCTATGTCACTGTAGAACCTGACACTCCTCTGGAGAAGTGCTGCATTTATTTAAAAGCGCACTCAATTTGCTGCATGAAGGTTTTCATCTTACCAAGGGCAAGCTCCCATTTGAAAATCAGGTTAACTGCTGTAGCTCATAATGGGACAACAGCCACCAGCAGCCTCTGGTTAGAGACATAGCAAGGAAGACATATGGCAAAAGCATGAAAGCAACCTCACTTCCATGAGCCCTGTAACAAACCAGCTCAGTATTTGTTCCAGGCTGGCCTTGGCACGGCACGTAGCTGAATTGCATTCTGGTGAAAGTCACCCACAAGTTCAGATGCAAAACTGGCTTCTAACACAGCTGCATTATTAATTTGTTGAATGACAAAGAGAATTGCTGGGGATGCAGGTAATAAAGGAAGCAGTATGTTTTAAAACTTAACAAAAAACACTGATAGGAGATTTCAATAACTTCCAGTAGAAACCAGTCACAGAAGAAGCTCTGTTTACAGCAGCTCCTCAATGCCAAAACATTTAGTCTCATTATCGTAGATGCTTAAGCAATCATGTCTTAGGCTGCTTTGTTTCATAGCAGAATTGATCGCTAAAGATTACAAACAAAGCAGCAGCAGAAGTTCTGCAAAGGAAGACACAAAAGCACACTGTTAAAGAGTTATAGACAAAATATCCAAGTATTCAATGGAAAACGCTCCCAGGTGTAGACTTATGATCATATGACACACAAAAAGAATATCACCAAGAACATCACCTGTGCACTCACAGGTAGGAAATGCTGGGATTAGAACTGCCTATGAAACCTTTGTTCCCTGTTGGAGGTAAGGCACCGTGATATAATCTCCAACTGCAGGATCACAAACTGTTTTGTCTGAGGAACCTGTACCACACCCTACACAGGGAACTGATGAACACTGGCTCTACAATCATTGATATATGGCCTGCACACCATGGGATCACTGCGCTACAAATGTCATCTGGATTGGACGCAAACGAACAATTGCATTTTAATAATAATTTCAGCCAAAGCTCACAAGATAGCATTTAGAAAGCATTAATTTCATAGAGAGAGAGGACTTACACCAGCTGTGGAAGGACAGACCATACTTGACTCATCATGAAGTCAGGGAAGCACAGGCAGACTGTGCATGATATACAATCTGCCAGAACAGAGTGTCCCTTCCCTTCTTTAAAAAGCATTTGATACAGCAGAGTAAGTATGTACCATTTCAGCAGTGTGCATCATGCAGCCATCGTATGTTTACTCTGGCCCTAGAATCGGGCTCACCATCTCATACAGTCATGGACTGAAGAAACAAACATGCTCATTCTTATGGTCCTCATTCCACATGAATCTCAGCACTCTGTACCCTGCCCACAGGCTGAATCCTGCACTGAATGCACAACTGGTATTTGCACCGTACATATTTCCCCCTGGTACTCTCAGCAGAAGTATCATACTGTAGGTCTCCACGGCATAATGAAGTGCTAGGACAACTTATCAGGGCCAGCTCTGAACAATACATGTCATACCCAGCTACCTAAGTAGCCTTATATTGTGACAGGAAAACACACTTTTTCTCTGTTACCACTTAATGGATGTATCCTCAGAACAACTCTAGAGATGGTGGGGAAAGGATATTTAGCCTGCTTTACACACATTGGATTGAGTCTTAGAAATCACAAGCTCTAACTCTTCCTGGCTGGCCAGTCTAGGAGCTAAAGAAAATTATTTTTTTCTGAGTCCTTCTCCATTCAATAAAACTAATCAATCAAGGCAATTTGTAATCTTCCATAAAGTGGAATTCCTCAAGAAAAAACCCCAACTCCATTAGAGCTTCACTTAGCTATTTAGCTGGCGCAAAACTGCCATCAGCAATGTTTGTCCCTCTGATGCAATTCTTTTTCCAGACTGGTATGCTGGTGGTGGCTGTCTCTCACAGCTGTGTCGACCTGTGCTCCCAGGAGCAGGTGAAGCCATTTGACAGCAAGTGGCTGATTGGATTTTATTCCTGATTTCTCTTCTGCTTTGTTTCTCTGCAGCTGAGAGCATTTTAAACTAAGGGGGAGGTAGATACTAGCTTTTGCTTCTCTTGACATGATTTGTGATATAGATCTTTCACAGTTCTCTGTGGGTCTAGTCCCTGGCACTCTTGTCTCTGTTAGATAGTGTGTCCTTTCTTCTACACACCTCCTCATTAACCTGCTGACTGTAACTGCAAATAACAGAGAACAAATCTGTCTTCAAAGTTCAACCATGAGGCTCAGAGAGAGGTCCTGCCTGATGTCTGCAGGGAGAAATGTAAAGGAATCCAAGGGATGCTTTGAGAATGAATAAGTATCTTTGCTGGAAAGCAGATTTACTTCATGGAAATCACAGCCAGTCTCTCTCTTCCAGTTCTCACATCAGACTTAAAGTGACTGCAAGGCCAATAGCTGTGAAGGCAGAATGCAGCTCATTCCACTCTGGAAGATGCTTTCCTTTACTTCAGCTTCAACAGGTGAGGGGTATCATCCAGGCTTGGCAAATGAGAAGCAGAGTTTAATGAGAAAGATCATCTTGTCTCAGATGCAGACACGGGCAAAAAGTACTGTCCTGACCTGTAAGTCTTCTGTATTTATATTTAGCAAGTTATTTCAAGCTCCATTCATTCTTTGAACTGGAATAACCCTTTCAAAAAAATCTTCAGTCATCTTCTGAACCTCCTCAATCTTAAAATGAGGTCAAGCTAAGAACAATTCTGCACTTTCGTCTTAGCCCAAATTTCAATTAGAAAACCCTTTTGATTCTGAGATCACTTTCTTTGACTTGGAGAATTATTCCAGGATCCACACTTTCAGCCCAAGAATGATTACTATATATTTACGTTCATAAGAATTTGTTCCAGCACTAGATCAATCCTCACACCACCTCCTGGGCTATCCTATCCTCTGAACCTAATTTCGACTTCCTCTTAAGATTGCCTCTTCTTATCCATCTTTTCTCTTGCTGTCAAGAGCAGTGGTTCAGGAGACCACTGCTCTGCACAATCAACTTAGATTCTCCCATTTTTTTCAGGCTCTTCTATGAAAGAAAGCCAAGTCTTATTTGTTGCCTAGGCAATCTGCTGACCTCATCACTGACTTCACAGTTTTATCAAGACAGGCTGACATTACAGACCAAGTGAAGATTCTGGCTCTGACATGTTTCTCCTCTTTGACAGCGATCCTACTCCTTTATCTTTTGATGGAGACTAATTCTTTACTAAATTCCTATTGTCCAGACAACAGAGGAGAAAAATCTTTTCTGAGCTTCACATTTTCTTCTTTCACATTAATTGCACAGATATTTTTCTCTAGATTCCCAGTGTGCTTTCCATTTCTGTTCTTCAATTCCAGATTGGGGAGGGGGGAGGGTTGTGCGTCTTTCTTTGGTTCCTGCACGACTTCCCATAATTAAGGCTCTTGCTGGGACAATTAGGAACCAGCAGAACAGGGTAGGTAGGTTGAATCTTTGGTCCCTCTCACCGTTTATTAGCTCTTTAGAAAAGCTTGAACCAGGCTATATATAAATACACAAATCATCTCCTCCCTGTCCTTTTTATAAGCTGTTCTGTGATTTCTTACAAAATTGCTGGATGCAGTAAGATTGCTACTCATTCTGTTCCAGCACTGATTGCACCTTTATGTCAGGTAAACTTAGCTATGCAACCCGGAGCTTTTGGCAACAAACTGTAGCTGTCTAAAGTCAACAACTAACATTTGAGATTTAAAGACTTAATGCCTTTTTTTCCGAATTCTGATCTAACACAAGGGATCAGATTTCTCTGTGTGCTCTTATTCTGGAGATTTTCAGTAGGTGAATTGTCAAGCTTGTTAGGAGAGCACAAGCATCCTCTGTTAAAGTCCAGTGGCCTTAAAGAAAGGCTGGAACTTGGGAGATGCAGGTTCAACTCCCTGACTTGCCCAGATTTTTGATGTATCCTTGGATAAACCACTAAATACTCTTGTAACTCCATTTTCCATGAGTCATTTGGGTACAATAACAACCTTGTCCTCACAAGGCAGTTGGTAAGACATTTAGAATGTAAAGTGGTGAAGTGATGATGGTACTGAAGGACTTTGAATGATTGATTGATGTTGCCAGTCTCATTCTAAAGTGAGAGAAGTGAGGCAGAGCCCAAAGGCCACATCATGTGTGCTTATGACTAATGTCTGTGCCCGATATGCTCTCAAAATTAAATTTAAGGCCACGGGAACACAACCGGCACTGTCTCGTTCTTTGTTATGCAGCTGTATTTCTTATCCTCTTAAGAGTTTCTGTAGTATTATCTAAAAATTAGGAAAACACAAACGTTACTTCCTCTGCACAAATGCTAACAGACCCTTTGGTTTTTGTGGCACTGGCAAAGGGGATTTTTTAACCCAAAGTTGTCCCCGGTGAAGGATTTTCCTGAAACTGCCCCAGGATGAATGGACAGCTGTAGTGTATTACTCCTCTTGCTTTTTTTTCTCTTCTGTGTTTGTAAAGGTCTTTACTAGAGAGATAGTATTACTGTTGTTACTATTAAGAAAAGTATTCCTAGCAGTGTGCCAAGCATGTTAAGCATCTTCCAGACATAAACATTAATTCATCAAGGTCCATTCTTACATTTCCAACTGAATCAATGGCAGAGCAATCCTTCCTTGGAGGAGCTTGCTGCCAATGAGCAAATAAACTCTCAGCAGGA
>NW_009912306.1:55651-67081 GCF_000696875.1 Nestor notabilis
GAAGATGAGGTAAATCAGCCAGCAATGGACCCCTTCAACACTAGACAGGAAACAGGCCTGCAAACCTCTTTTGTAGCTTCAGCTCCAGAAAGCCTTTCAGCAAAACAGTGCTAATGCAGAATACAATTATAATCAATTGGTGCTGGCAAGAGCTAGGCTATACAGATGATGATTAGCAAAGCTAATTAGCAAATCCAACACACAGCCACAGGGCCTATGCTCAGTGTCACCAATTTTGGGGCCCTTTGTGCTCCCTGTCCAACCCAGGTCTTTGCTGCCCTTTCTCTTGTACGTGCCCCGATGCTCTTCCTGATGCAAAGGATGGTCACTTACCTTTGCCTGTTACACAAATGCTTCCAGGCAGACTGCTAGTCTGCTGGGTCTTCTAGATTCAGGCCTTGTTTCAGCCTTGTTTTATGGGAACAGTGAGTTCTATTCCAAGGGAAAAGGAGAGGCACTGGTGTCTTCTTACTTCATACTATGTCAGGGTGAAAACAAAGTAGCTGTTGCAGACCTCTAAAATTTTTGTCAACTGCCTTTGTTCATATGGGAACGGCCACTGCAATCAGCTACTTCAGCAAGCACTACTTAAGAGCTAGGGTTTATTTCAATTACCTACTCCTACAGAAAAATCCTAAGACACCAGCGAAAAATCAAAAATAAAGTAATATGCCAAATAACTGTTGCACTGAAATATCATTTCAGATTTTCAAATCAACTCTTAGTTCCAGAGCTAATATTTGGGAACATTCATTCTGTTAGGAAATTCAGATCTGCCCTCAACCTTGCTGCTGCAAAGCCTCTGTTTTTATGTATGATAGTCCTCTATTAAAAAGAAAAATCAGGAAAAGAGCCTGAAAATTATGTCCTTTTCAAAATGCTGAACTACATGTCTTGACATGTCCTGAACATATGCTGATTTTAATCAGAATCCTTCAGCCCTATGTAGCATGACTGGCACAACTATAAGCTAAACTGCTTAAATCAGTCTAAGCCATTACAGCAGTTTAAGATAACTAAGCCACTTAAAACTCATTAGTACTAAGAGTTAAGCAACATCATCAGTGTATCAGAGATCTTGTATTACTGCCACTTCATCACTACAGCTTTCCCAAACACGCACACTTCCACCTTCATGAACCTGTTGCAAAGTTTTCTAAGTTCAGTGCAGCTGAAGATCTTGCCTTGATCAATCCTGATGTAGCTCACAACACAAGCCAAATTTGAAGCTGCTGGGGTTACCCATCTTTTACTCAAACAGAAAATATGGAAAACTGTCCTGCTGATCTTGTTCATATACTTTAAGAAGTTAGATGTATATTATTTCTTGACATCACTTGTCTCTGCAAGTTTCATAATTTTTTATGTAAGTGTGCTGGGGAGAGAATTAAAGAGCATGTATGATGGCGTGAGACTGGTGAGATGGCTTGAGGTTGATACGACTGCATTACTCATGAGTGGCAAAGCCTCAGTCAGGTATACAGTTTACTCCTACAACTTGGTGTCCTGCACTTAGAGGAGAACTCTTAAATACTTTTAAAAAAGTGAAGCCTTTTTCAAGAAGCTTATTCTAGTATTTCTTCAGCAGTAACCCTATCTTCCCTTACAAAACATACTAACTGAGCAGCACAGGCAAAGTTATCATTGCTGCTTTGAGAGCAGGGGCAGGTGTCAGGCAGAGGATGGAATGAAGAAATAGGAGAATGGAGCCAGAATCTGCTGAGACCCTGACTTCATGCACTTCCCTATGGCAGCTGCCAGGGAAGGACCCTGTCACTTTGCAGACTGTAGCAGCCCGATTGCAGCCCCAAGCAGACCTGCATTATCTGTGCTTGGAGCAGACCTGTCTCTAGCTGTTCCAGACTAGCAGCAGTATCACAGACCTGCTCCTACAGCTTCTGTCAGAAGAGGCACATGGAAATAAAACAGTATATGCACCTCAAAAACATTTTCACCTTTTCTCTCTGACACCTAGTTGTTATGACAAAAGGTCTGATATCTTGACGTAACCCTTGCCTTTAGCCACATACGTGAATTTTATTCAAAGTGTAGCAATACTTTCATTAACATTAGCCAGAGGGAGAGGGGATGAGAGGAAGAAGCCTAACATAAAGAAAAGGGCAATACTTCGAAGTTTTTTAAGGAAGAGTCACAAGTCCCAGAGGAGACGATAGTTTAATGAGCAGAGTCTGGAGGTGGATGCAGCTCTTCAGGTCTTCAGGTCACCCTGACATCATCATTTCTCAACTGTTTCTCTACACTCTCCACACCATTCTCATGCCATAAAGGGGAGCTGAATAGGGTTGCACAGACAGTCCTGCCTTCTGAATGGCTACAGTGGTAATGGTGTTGTGTGAATTACATTCCACAATGCTTCCAAAGTATTAAAAGAAAACTAAACAATAGCAACATCAAAATTTCATGTTAGTCCTCACAAACAATGTTTATCATATGCAGGTGGAACATCAGCTCCTTATCAGCCTTTCCCTTCCGGAGATAACAGATAAACTACTCATGGTGGAAAACTCACATCTGTAGACTTGCCATAAGAACCTCCAGGTACCTAGTTTGCCAGGTACTGCCAAATGTGCTGACCACAAACAACGATAAACAACAGACCCAGACCTATGTCCTGGATCTGGAGAGGAAAATCCTCTGCCTGTGGTGGACTCTCTTTTCTCTCGGGTGCCTGTGCTCTGCGCCTGAGGCCAGGCAGTTCTGTCACTGCTGTGACGCTTCAGACAATGCTGGTTTCCATGTGAAAAGCTGGCACATTATTACAGAATTTAGTTTCCAAACTCTAGGTCCAACCTAACCAGGCACAGCCCAAGTGCTTCAGTCCTACGCTTTCTTCTTAGATTTCAAGAAATACCACAGTAATGACAAAGGCACTTCTAAAAAGCAGGGCAGCTTTGTACTGACCTCCAAACAAGGCGAGGGAGTGAATGCACCAGAGCTATTTGACTGACAGCAAGATTTCTCATGTGGGCAGATGTACACATTTTGCATCATTTAGTTCTCAGAAATGGGTGATATTTAAGTTGTTTTGTTTTAAACTAAGCAAAATAGGCCTGAGGTAGACACCTGCAATGGAAAATTTCTGCCTGAAGGACAGTTCAGCAAAGTTGAAAGAAAACAAAAGAAAAAAATACTCTTGTAATAGAAGTAATTATGCAACTTTAACTGTGGGTGAAGGTAGCTATTGCTCCCTAGGATGAGTACATTTAAAAGGCTACCTTCTCATATAAAAGCTGCAGAGCAGCAATAGGGCCTTTTATGGCACTGCATTCTTGAATAGCTTTAGCAAACACGGAAGAGCAAAGACTAGGAAAACCAAGGTAGCTAAACAGCAAAACAAAACAAAGGCCTATAAGAAGTTCGGAGAACACTTGTACTTTCCATACTTACTGTATGAGTGGATGCTATAATTTCTGAAGCAGGGCAGGGCTATGTTTCTGGTTTTAGCAGAATGGTTATAAAAATGGAGTGACTGAGTTTCTAGGTCATAATACAAGCTGTCATATATTCCTCTTTCTGCCTTTCAGAGTGTGATAACTCTCCAGTTTCAGTGAAGTTTTACTGAACTCCTTTTAACTCTCTGGACACGCTTTTCACCTGGGTTAAGTAAGTGCAATTACCACTCAAGATCTAGTCCTATTTACCATGCTCTGTGCTGATGGTTTACAAATAAAATCAGGAGTCACTTGATATGCACAGTCTACTACTTTTCATCCAAGTTGCCATAACTGGATTATTAAACAGGACTGGAGATTAAAATGTACCTGAATTTAAAGCTTTGGACTCCTTGCTACAGTTTTGTCATTAAATGACTCATTTGCTACTGATCAAGGCCTGCAATTATTTTAACACTTTTCCCTTAGACACAAAAAATTGATCATTCCAGAGACGAGTGCTGCACTTAAAACGTTAAAAATTATATAATATCTATTGTGTGTGTGCAGTAAGGTTTAGGTTTTCCTTTGTCTTTTTCCAGTAGCTATAAGTATGTGATGGTTCTTTCTATTTCTTGTCTCAAAAAGGCATGTACCTGTACTTCAAACTTCTTGTTCCAACAGAAATCTCAACATGATACAATGAATTAAATAATATTGTACCTTCTCACAAAGAAAGCAAACATTTTTGTGTCTTTTTAGAGCACATCCACTTCTGGAAGTTAGTTGCTAATAAAGACTTGAACTTACTCACTTTACTTCAGCAAAACTTCTGTTCTACCTGCCTAGCCAGGTTTACAGCCAAATTGTTTCACAGGAACCACAAGTGAAGTGAAGGTCTATGTCAAGTCAGGAGGCAAAATTGCTGACTTCACTGTGGCTTGTGCTTCTGTGCACTGGGAGGGCTGGTTGCTGTCCCAACCCTGGAGACTGTGTATCAAAGCAATACAAAGTCCACTATGGATCACAGAAGGGGGGATTCAGGAAAGAGCAGGTCTCAGGTTGCATCACCATCAAGACCAACCTTCTAGATATCTGAAGAAAGATGGAACAAATCCTCTTTGCTCTGTCCTGCCCAGAGAAAGATTCGTTTCTTGTGCCACTTTTTTCTGTACTTGAGTGTTGGTCTGAAAGACCTACCATATAGAGCAGATACACAACGGTACAGGAAAGAAGGTGCTGTATGTGGATTTTGCTTGCATGGTATGTGTGTCCCCAGCAATAAGCTGCAGTGACTCTAAGAGGACAGTGGTGCCACCTTGAAGAGGCATGGCCTCTGAAGGTCACACAGTTCTTGGGGAACTCAGCATGTGTGCTGGATACTGATGGAAGCTTGGCTTGTCAATGCCTAAATGAAAGCTATGCATGCTGCAATTCAGTAGATCACTTCACCCATGCTTAGATCTGGTGCATTCCTAGGTCTTTTCTTGCCTCAAAGATTGTGAGGTATGTGCACTTGCTTTAGTGGCTTTGAGGATTTCTGCAAGGAAGCAAAGGGTACAAATCTCCCTGGCACTTCTTTCCTTCATTGCCTGGTTTTCTTTAGGGAACCTGGGGTACATAAGATGCTTGTACAAGACTTGGAGCCACCAGCGCACTGGCTCCATTTGTCCTGGGATAGTTCATTTCTTGGGTGTACCTGCTGCACCTCTGGCAGAGCTTCCATCAGCAAGCTACAAGGCATCACTGCATATGGTCCACACCGTACGCTCATTGTTGTCCTCCATTCAGTGACGCAGCATGGCCAAAGGACTGTGCATTCAGCACAACCCATCTGCATGTTGGGTAATCTAAGTTTGCCCCTGGCATTTTAACTGTTCTCACCAGGACTCTCCTTCCTGCACTGCTGCCCAGTTTGCCCATGGCTCTTGAAAACACACCAATTTGTTAACCTTTGTGAAGATAAGCAAGCTTTTGAACTTTGGTGTATTAACCCTAAAAGAAAAAAGAAGATACAGGACCTGCCACCAGAAGAGATGCAAGCCACAGCCTGGAACAGAGATCAGTAAGAGCTTAGGTGCCTGTATTCCTTCCTGGACTTGGCCATTTGCCTGACAGTGCTTACCATCAGACTTAGTTTTTCACCAACTGTTTCCTGCAGCTCACAGGGAAAGCAAACTCCTACAGACTTCCACAAGGGTTCTGCCAGTGTAAAGCCACCCTTTTTCAGAGCAATCCTCTAGCAATGGTGAGAGGAGATTTGGTAGAAAGCCTAAGCTGGGGAATTTCTTCCTTGTGTAATTAGAAAATGTGCAACAGCATTCTTAGTGGTGTTATTAAAATGCCATGATTCAGATATAGCTGTGAGAATGTTAAGGACCTGATTCATTTTTCTGTTAATAGAGTTGATTTGTTTGCTTGGGATTTTTAATTTGCAGGATCAAAACAATTCAGAGTCTTTATCTTCACCATTTGCTTCTAGCCAGGTTCACTTTTTGCTCTCATAGCAGTGGGAAAGTTTTGCATTAACACATAATATATTGAAATCAAGAAGGACAGCATAATAGATTTTCTTTCTTTTCAGAATCTTAGCTAAACTACAGTGAAGTTTTGACCTTGTATTTAGGATAGTTCTGCAAACCAGTGGGTGGACACATCCATGATCCTAGCAAACAGCTGTGTTAAATATATTTTGGGCCTCCATGTGACATTGTGGGATTCTGACTGGCTTGTCAAAAATGGGATTACCTGAATCAGCACTCATTTGCACATTCAGAACCTGAGACCTAATCCTTAAGGGCTCTCTTTCACTGGTGAGCATCCAACTTATTTTTTAAACTGACACAAATTTTTCTGTATCAAAAAATTAATTTTATCTCAGAAGATGTATTAGGTCAGTGGTTTGAGCTGATGAGAGATTAAAATAGTAACATGTTCTAACTAAAATAATATAGACCTGGAAAAGCTTGGTATGGGGGAAACAAAAACCAACCCAAACCACACCTAGAAAAAAGATCACCCTAGCTCTACCAGCTTAACTCCTTTCATTCCATAGGAAAAACTGTCATTCTTCTCTGTCTTACTGGCAGAGAAAAAAAGTGATTCTGGCTGATTTGCAGTATTCTGGCCAACCACAGGAGAACATAATTGGAACCTTTCACAATTCAAGTGCTATAAAAGCATGACGATAACATTAAGCCTTATGAATGAGCAGCCAGTGAGATTTCACGGAGTAAGAGATGGGTGTTTCCTTCTTTTCCTCTACCAGTTTCATGCCATTTCTCTGCCTTCTTAAGATCAAGCTGCCCTGTCTTTTAGTGAGCCTGCTGCCCTTCTTAGTATTCTGCAATCACCTCCTGTGACAAGCATATAACCACTTGCTACACCACCTTGTGTGTTAACAGTGAATAGTGGTTAGCCCGGCACTGACGTTTGTGGACCAGCTCCATTTGATACGCTGGTGTTGCTTCCCAGCCTGAACAACAACTTGAGTTAACTTGAGTGTAACATCTGCAGCTGAAACTCACAGAAACCTGATAGAAGTACAGAATTCCTCTCTGCTGCCTGCAGAGCCACCTGTGCAACACCAGACAGAACTGGGGTGAGAAGGTATCATCTTGCAAACACCCGGACTCCTTCGCCCACCCCTTTGCCCCTTCCCCAAACACACCCACCTACCACTAAAGGTCTGTTTCCCCAGTTCAGTCCCCAGCTTGCTCTTCATCAGCTTGGTGTACCTTCAAGGACATCTCAGTTGTTTCTAGTCCCTGCACTGGATCAGTGCTTGTGCACCCCTCCATGAGAACCCCCAGGGCAATCCCCACAAGCGAGCTAGACTCAAGACCTAACCTGGCACATTAAGTCTCTTCTGCACCTTTGGAAAGATCGAGGTATGTACACACAAAACAATGGCAAGGGCACTAGCTACAAGACTTTGTCCTGTCATGTTATATGAGTAAGGTCTTCCTTTCTTCTTGCCACAAATCTGAGCTTCATTTGCTGCATGCTGTTAGTAACTACATTGATTCCTGCAATTGTTCCATATCAGAGCTGGGTAAGTGAATGTTTACCAAACACTGGTACTTTGGAGTTTGCACAATATTATTAGATAGATCAGCATAATAAAACATTTAGGAACCCTTTGATCTAAAGGCTGTGCATGTATTTCAGATTTGAAATGTCCATGATATCAGAATATTTTCTTATGTGCAATTCCAGATTACCACACATGGCACATGTTCTTCCTGGCTTTCCCTCAGCTCTGCTAAGTCAGTAACTTTAGAATTCAGTGTCGGCTGGCTTTGCCCTATGCATTGCCACCTTCTATTAATGAAGAAAAAAAGCCTACTAAATTTCTGCTAAAAGATCAGAACTTAAGAAAAGTAGCATTTCTAGGAACATCATGTACCGTACAGATCTTCAAGGATTTTTAATGTACTTGTTTCGAAGTGATCACAGTTGTCCTCAGAGAGGAACTATGATATTACTCATCACCAGGTATATTACCTTTGAACCAGGTTGGACCTGTTGTTACTGGAAATAAGTAATTATACTAACTGGATAGTTAGTTCCCAGAATAGACATTTTATAACTAGGGAGAGGACTCAGGCTGCAGCCTTTCAAATCTCTGAATATATTTTAACCACTTGGCAGCATTCAGGGGACAAAATGAAAAATAGCTGAGTGCCACCTTAATGAGTTCTTACTAGCAATACAAATATTTGGGCTTCTGGACAAAAGGAGATTATAGGTTAAATGATATTTGGGTAGCATCATGTGGCTGATTAAAAATGGAATAAACTGCTAATGCAGTGAGGAATGCATCTGTTTACAGGCCTGAATTGACTTGTAAAACAAGAGGAGAAAAATTTCTGCAAAGTTTTATCATTTTATGTACTACTGTGTACAAGTGACACATGGTTTCCCTTAGGCGTTTTTAGGCAAGGTGAAATACATCTTACTTTAAACCCTGGGATTATTATTAAGGGGTGTTTTTTTGGAATTGCAGTTCTAGTTTGATAAACTGTTATGCAAAAATACTACCAACCCAACAGAACTGCTGCCATGGAAATGGTTCTCAGCAACTCTTCTCACTTCAGTGAAACATAGTAGGGCTTCTCGCTCCCCCACCCCTTCTGCCATTGCCTGCATTTATTCTGCACCACGAATGCACTATAATAGACTTCCCTCCTTGGGCATCGCCACTACAGTGTTTGCCTTCCAAATTAGCCATACTATTAACCACCAAAAGCTACAGCAAAAAGCATTGAGGCGGCAGGATATGACTTGCAAAGCCTTTAAGAAGGTTTATGTGGAAGACTTGATGCAGATCCATTCAGAGTTTCAAAGGACTGTAGGATTGTTTTGTTGTTTGTTTTCTTTTTCTTTTTTTAAAGATACATTTCACTTTCAGTGACAGAGGCCAATGCAGCTGTGCTCCCAGAAACCAGTCTGAAATCACATTACCTGCGGTGCAAGGTCACAGAATGAGAGCTCTGTCAAAGAGGATACACAGGAAACGGAGAAGGTGTGGAGCACCTGGTAGCATTGTTCAGTCTCTGGTCTGCCATTTCTTTCACAACGCAAGTCACATCTTCAACCTCAGCCTGCACAGACACAAACACGCTAGTTTGAACTGGTCAACAAAGCTACAGAAAAAGGCATAGCTACCCAAGGACTTACAGTCAGTGCCAGAGTAAGCATCAAGGTGATGGAGTCATACTACCAAGTACCCTGATGGCTCATCTAAAAATGCCCTAGGTCCATAACTATGAGCCAGTGTTTTCCCCGTGGGAATAGCCCCACCTTTGTGTTACGGATGGAGCAAATGTCCCCTTTATCGCTCCAGCTTTCAGTTTCTTATTCATAAAGCAAGTACCTTGTAACATCACTGTGAAGAAAAATGCTTGAAACAGGTAATGTTCCTTGGGTGAGGGAAAACTTGGCACCTAGCTGACCTGCAGCATAAGCACGTTCTGTCCTTTTGTCCTTTATTCTTACTGCCTTTCAAGTATTTGTATGCTTTTTTCCCAACAAAAGAGAAGGACAGAGTGGCATTTCCCACACCTCCACTCTCCAAACTGACAGCAGTTCACGTCTGTAGTGACTTCTTTTTCCCTTGGAAGAAGACAAGTTCTTTAAAAACAACCGAGTATGTGTTCTGGACAAATGCCACAGTGGTTAGGGGAAGTATCCAAAACTCTAGATACCACTCGGAGCTTCAGAGGGCATCCATCTCTCTTCCTAACAAAAATAACCCAGAAATATAGTAAGAATAGACCTCTCTCATGGGGTTTTGGTACATCAGCTCCTATTTGAGGCCACAGTTGTCTGAAAATTTGGAAGCGAAGGTTAAAAGAAATTTTAGTGCTCATAGGAGAGGAGATTAAAGAAGGAGAAAGGGAAGGAGAAGAGGAAGGGGAAGGAAAAGGGGAAAGGGAAAAGTGAAGAAAATTAGGAAAGGAAGAAAGAAAGGAAGAAAAGGAAAAGACCTTGATGTTTTAAAGAAGAATTTGGTTGATTTTCTTTGAATTAATTTGTTCATGCCCAAGAGCTAGTAAGTCTCAGTGATCAGGACAAGCACTTCAGAAGGCTCTAGCAATGCTCCTCCTCCCTGCACTGCATCACATGCATTCCCCTACAGAAATGAAAAGAGTACAAAGGTGTTGCAAAATACTATGAAATCAAAATGGTAGCACCTTGTACTGCCTATGTCTTTATGCTGCAGCAAAAGAATTACACACAGCATAGGAAAATGAGACATAAATCTCCCCTAGCCTCAACAAAGGAGATCCCTGCTGAGGGATCTGATGCTGCCATTGGCAAGAAGTGTCAGCACCCAGTGAAACTGGTGGGAGTTCAGGGCATGCAAAATAAAAGAAATGTAGGACTGGCCCTGGATGTACTTATGCAGAGCCCTTACACAACAGTGGAATCCCTTCCTGGGTTCAGCTGTTCCAGACCAGACTCAAAATGCCAGCCAGAAAACAAAGCAAAGAGATGCTACTATTGCCCTTCATATATTTAGCCTTATTGTAATGTAAACAGACATGAAACCTGAGAATGCAAAAGCTCAGAGCACTCCTTATGCTTTGGGGATGTTTACAAATCGCCAGACCTTTATGAAAAGAATAAGCAGGAATTAGGAAAGAAAAAAAATCCCCTGAAGATATTTCCTGGTTCCTGCTTAAGCGTGTGAAGGAAGAAGGAAGACTTACTCAATTTGGACCAGTTCCAGATACACACTGTTACCTCCACATGAGGCTTTGCTTTTGCTAATGCTTGTATCTGTGTTTGCCATTCAATCTGACAGAGCGATGAACGGCAGCAGCAAGCCAAAGGAAAAGGTTGTTTAGTGCAGATGGTAGAAAACCAGGCTTGGCAGCTAGTGGGACACGGACAGCCCTGAGCAGTGCATGTGAGGTGCAAAGGGAGGAAGAGGGTTCACCAAGATGGTTTAGTGGCCCTCAATCAGAGCTGGAAAGTGAGATGTCTGTTTCTCTGCCTTTAGTCAGCTTTTTGATGGAAAAAGAACAGGTCTTACCCAAAATCTATTTGGGGCTGGTCTGAAAAGTAAAGGACTCTTTACAAAAAGCTGCCATTCACTCAACAGCATGGTATTTATGTGAGGCTCCTGTTTCAACAGGCTTTCCTCATGCTTATGGTGTTGTAAATCTGGATGCACATGAGGGCACAAATTTCCAAGCAGATGACTGCCAGAGTTCTCCCTTCAACAGATCACAGGATCTGCTAGGCCGGGTCACATTAGCTACCACATTAGTCTAATATTTTGTCTGAGGCATAAGGCAATGTCTGCTTCTCAAGAGGCAAATTCAGAATGCCATGGTCAGTGCAGTGCTGTCTACACGGGAGAAAAACTCTTTTCTTCTAAATAAATCAACTATCCAGTGTTCTAGACCTACTGCCATCAAACTCCATATTCTCTTCTGCTTTGTACTTCACGTACTCTTCCCCAATCACACAATGGCTTTCCTTTCCAAATCTTGGATAAACTCTTTCATGGAAGCCTACACTCTTT
>NW_009912306.1:67112-94662 GCF_000696875.1 Nestor notabilis
ACTAATCTCCTTGCCCTTTGCATGTCACATGCCGCAGCCCAATGGTCCACAGCAAACAACAGCCTGAAGCCAGGTATATTCAGCCACTCTGAGGAGAAAGCAGACAAGGGAATGAGTACTCCTAGTGACTCACATACAATTCAAACAGGATTTGAAATGTTGCAGGACCTTCCAGACAAGTGAATGTAGCCCTTCATGGAGCTGATGTGGAACAAGTCAATTGGACTTGTGAATAGCACAAAGCTGTGAGGAGACAGAAATGCTTTGATGGCTTCTATAGTGGTATGTAAACACTTCACACTTGATTTTCCAGACAAACCCAGGCACTGAAATGTCTATTGAAATCAGTGACAGCTGTACAAGTTCTGTCCCACTGGAATCACGTAATTCAGCATTTTTTTTTCAGCATTTAATTCCTATCCAGTTATATTGCTTTTGATTTATCTACATTAAAAAATTATGAGGTGGATCCATAAAATACCTAATACATGCAAAACTGGAATTAAGAATAGCCAAGGAAGAGGGATCAACTTGCATAAATGCCTCATGGAGAGGGATCCAGCAGCCATAGTACTTCACTTTCTCATTCATGATAAGAAATGGCAGTGCCTGTGCTGCTCATTCCTGGTGATGGCAAAGGGCTAATACTAACTGGCTGAAGGACTAAAAGGCAAGTCCCGAGACTTGGCAGCCCCTTTTGCACACGGATTTTCCCACTTTTCCTGGGGCTGATGTGACATATCTACCAGCTGGTGCAGCTGACTCTGACTGCCCTCTAGTGCAGGGATCAAACTCGATGAATAATTTAAAAGATGGGCACAGCTACAAATGGAACAGACACCTGCAGCTGAATGGTGAGACAGATCTTGCTCAAGTATCAGAGGTCTATGGCTGGCAAGGAGACTCCCAAGCTGTATTCCAGGTGGCACGCAGGCCATGAATATGATGCCACTGATCAGCTTTAATAGTGCAGAGCAACCAGTTGTCCCTTTGGGTGCCGCAGACAGAAATTCTCATGCAAACCACAGGTAAATCAGTAAACTATCATTAAAGCAGAAGCATCACATCTTAATTTTACTTTTCAGAAGTGTCAGGAATGGCTTCTGAGGGTTATGTGTTTAAGAGAACACTTGGCTAGTTCAGTCTCTGTCTCACATGTCGGTGGTTGACTGCTGAACATGAAGCTTCTCATTTTACAGGAGGATTTAGAACTTCTTTTCCACAAAAGAGGACAATATAGTTTTGAACTACTGAAATCCATGAAATTCCAAGAAAAATATCCTTCTGTGCAACAGTGAAATCACTAATGACAATTTCAAATAATCTTGATTTTTCTCACTGCTTCGGGCTTTAGAGACATTGTTAAGATAGAAAACAGAGCAAGTGCATCATTAGATTCAGCAACTACCAGCAATTAGATACAGCAAGATAAAATTACATTACTGGAGAAAAAAGATCTACTTACAAATAGACATCTGAACTATTTATCATCTGTACAGCTGGTGTATTCTGGCTATGCTTTTTATCATGAGACAGGTAAATCTGAATGAGCTGGGTCAGAATGATCCCATTCTTGGGATCTATTTGATAGCTTCCTGTTGAAAAGAGGCATTATAAGAAGAAGAATTTAATAATGTGAAAGATTCAGAAGAATGGTAATGGACTACAAAGCCCTTTCTCTTTTAAAGTCTTTTGTAGCAGATCAGTTCACGCGAGATCTTCCAGCACATGGTCCTTTCTCTGTGGGAGGCCAAACTTTGGGCAAAATAAAAGAAATGGTATAAACTTGTCCTGTAATTCACAATAGACAGAACTTATTTCAAAAGCATGGTGGTGATGAGGCACCATACACAGCAGCAGTGAGCACCTTGGGTCTGTAGCTGCATATAACTCGCATGAGATGTATTAGTACTCACTACCTGCCTTTTTAGCTCTCCAGTTGTTACTAATACACATGCATGCTTGCACAGATTGGCCAGCCTGCTGCCCATCCACATACTGTGGCTATATCCCTGTGAAGCTTCTCACTCTTTGAAGATTTATCTAGCCTAAACAAACTAATTATCTGCATACACTACCATCTCATACCCATCCCTCTTCCCAGCTCTTCTAACATATACAAATGGGACCTACCATGCTTCACCTAACTAAAAATCAGATGAGGTACTGTGGCCAAAACTTATTTTAATTTCAACAATTTAATTAGAAGTCTGGGCAGAACAAATTAACATCCTTACATGGTTCCTGGTGGAGAGTTAACCATATAAAGCCACATTGCTACAACCTGTAGCAAGGACAGATACCATGACACAGAGTCTGATTATGGTTGGAGATTGAACATATTGGTAGAAATATGTTCAAGCTCTGTACCACTACTGCACCTATTCTGTGACTAGTTAGAACATTTTACCTTCAAGGGCACTTTCTAACCTATAATTAATGCACCTGAGTAGCTCCTCCTGATCACCTGAGTAACTAATTCTTTAGACAGTACTATTTGTACCTGCCTTGCTGGTGTATCTTTTGTGATGCCTCCACCAACTCAGGCGGATGATCAGGCTTCAACAGCAGACCCAGGAAAAAAATCCCCGTTATACATGTTTCTTGCTCTCAGCACTACATAGCCAGATTTTCATGTTAACTGTAGCAACATGTGCACACAGATAGTGTAACTTCCCAGTAATGAAGATGTGCTGACTCCTCACTGTTAGTTCCCACTGGCTGAAAAGAGCTGGGAACACAGAGACAGTGTGGAGGTGAATGTTTACCACTGGGATAGCAAACTGACTGACAACAGACAAATAAGGGGAATCCTTTAAGCAGTTGTTTCTTAAAATTAATCCCTTGCCAAACTCAGAGGTCTGGTTGAACCCTTGCAGACTCAGACAGAAGGATCTTCAACTAACACTGCCATTTTCAAGCTTAATTGGCTTCTTTCCTCAGTTCCCTTGGGTGAAGTGTCACTGTGCAAAGGGATACATACAGACATACTTGCTCTTCCTCTCTATTCCAGTGGTATTCTTAGTAAATAACTGCTGCTGCTGCTGCCGCCGCCTGCTGCTCCTGCCATTGCAAAAGAGAGAGCATTTCAGACCTATCCAGCTTTTTGTCCCTACAAATGTAGTCATGTAACAGTGTAACAAATGCAGCAGTTGTGTAACAATTCAGTGTACTTCACAACAGTTAGGAAGGAAGAGCACCTGAACAGACAAACCACAAAAAATACCACCTCTCTTAGAGAAAAAGAGAGGGGTTCCACTGTAAATGGAGTTGGAACAGGCCAGCTGGTATGTCTGAGAGAACAATCTGAAATGTAACACTGACCACAAGGTTCTCTTAAGCCCTCCTCCCACGTTGCATTTCAACACTGTCCTGTAGGGACACTTTCTAAGAAGTATGCATAAATTCCATACCAAAATATTGTCTCTATCTAGCTTCAAATCAGAGGCATGGGAAAAGAGTTAGCTAAAGCCCTCCATCTAACCTAACCTACTGCCGATAGCGATGTGTGTCCCTAAATGGCCCAGATGTCCCACGCTGATAGCATGTGAACAGCATATCATACTGATCACAGTATGGAGCATAACTTAACTGTTATTAAACTATGCAGAGCTAATGAATAGGAACACAGAGATAAGCACAGCATATGGTACTTTCACAAGGGTATAAGAGAGCTTCATGAGCTAGTGAGTACAGTCCCCACTTCTCCATGCCCTGTTGAAAACTCCAGCCTGCAGTTCCCAGTCTGATATTCTTTACTCTCAGGACCAGGTATTGCTCTTCTGAAATCAGTGCAGTGCTATTATTGCACAAGCACAGGAATAAATTGATATTACCTATTTTCTCACTTACATGCTCTTACACAGCAGTAAATGAAAGCTCAAAGTAGCTTACCCTTAGTAAAAAGGGAGCAAGCTGGCTGAAACTTACTGCAGGGTCAGAGCATGCAGACAGGCTGGTACTCCTGGTAGCAAATGCACTCCACCCCTAGCTACCCCAAAATAACTTATACATGTGTCTAGAGACAAGCAAGGAAACATTTTACTTTTACTGTTATTAAAATTACTGTTCCAGAACAATAAAATTAAATATAACAAGACATGAGTGCTCGTCTATTACAATTACTCTTTTGTAGCATTATGCAAGATAAATGCTCCCCTTCCCTCCTCCCATTTACCTAATATAATATTTGTAAAGATTAAGACTGAGATCTGGTAAATCAGACAATCCTAAATTCACAGCAATATTAACCCTGCCCAACAGGGCTAGTCAGACAGCAGGATGTGACAGACTATACATCTGGCAAATAATTTAACACAGTACTGTTATTTTGCCTTTCACTTCAGGACTGCACTCACACTTGTGCCAATGCGAACACAAAAGCAGAACTCAAACGAGAATTCTCCAATGTAACTGTTTAAAAAAATTACTTATATCACTGATTATAAGTTAATCACCTTATAATTATTCATTAAAAGCCTAGTTCCATGTAGGTAGTATCCCATTAACCAATACCTTTCATCAAATGTCTCTGCATTTAGTACATAATTGCTTTCCCATAACAGTAGGCTCTAGCAGCTCTTACTCCCCCATGTTTTAATCGCTTAGCCATCACTGTGATTTTTAATATACAGCATTGAGACTTTAGAGATGTCTCGGTCACACTGTAGTTACAGTTCAAGCAGGCTGTGATGTTGAACAGTATAGTCACAAACCTTCCCCATTCCTCTGCTGGGCTAGGAACTATGTTACTGAAATTCATGCTACATTATTGCCCTGAAACTGTCATGGAGTTCCACCTCCTCCGATATCTTGTAACTAAAAATGGAGCTCTCAGCTCACCCCCAAGAGGTCGCTAATTAAAATAAGTATTTTTAGACTCTAGGTATACTCAGATACACTACAAGTGATATAAATATTTCGTGGCTTTATTTTCTTATACATTTGGCCTCTAGAGAAAGGACAGAAATTTTACTTTCGCTGTAATGACAGCCCAACTTATGAAAATCTATACTGGATATAAGCAGAGGAAAGAATAAATCAGAAGGCATTCAGTGACTTCAGTAGTTAGCTTTTCAACTACATTAGTGCATGATGGCAGAAACAAACGACTGCAAAACAGCAATCAAGTAGCTGAATATACTGCATCACCGACTCCAACTACATTTTAAAGATAAGGTTTTTTTCCCACTTTTGCCTTCCCTTTTTACCTTCCCTCACAAAAAAAGAAAGCATTCTTTTCTATCTCAGCTAAGGCTAAAAAGAGGCTTTAGAGAAGAGGAGATGAGGGTATCAGCAATTTCATCAAGTTCCTAAAAGCTCCAAGTGAGAAACATATCCCTAACTCCAACACTTTGGGTTTCCTATAGCAGACCGGTGATCAGAGGTATCGGGGAATTTCCTGCCCCTCACTGGTCTGCACAACACTTTCTCATGACCTCTTCTCTATAGCCTGATGCTGCGTATCTGTGTGCAAGGCACAGAAGGCACACCTGAGTCACCTTCTGGCTCGGGAAGGAACCTGAAAGGACTACAGAAGGCTACAGAAATTGCTAAAATGCTGGAAATCAATGGAAAGGGAAAACCACACTACAACATTTCTCAAGCTCATAGCTTTTAATATGGCATATGGAAAAAGTGGTTTGTTCAATACACTGTTCAATACCTTGCTTACATTACCGGCTTACACAGTAAGTACTGGTACCTAGACATTTTCCTAACGCAAATGGATGCACCCACTTTCCTAAGACTTCCCAAAGAGAAAGGTTACAGCTTTTAAAAGTGGTTTATAGACCGCGAATGGGGAGACCAAGATCACATAACAGCTGAAAACTGAATGCAGGTTTTGAATCCTAGACTAATGCCTAAATTATTGCATCTTCCTTCCCTTTTCACCCATAATTCAGTTGTTAAGCATCCACTTGTGACACAGAGTAGCCCAAGAAATGCATTAAGATTTAGATCTGTGTACGTCTGAGTATACTCTCCTAAATTTATCAAACATCAGAGTAACATTGAGTAAGAAGAGGCCACTGGGCAGGCAATTTCAGTGCAAGATCTTTGACACTGGAACTCATTTTCTGCAACGGACTCTGGCTGAAATTCACATTCATTAAGTAGGAAGCCACTGATAGCCATTCTAAGCTGTAGCAAGCGTATTTTGCTTCACTGTAGTTTTGCAGAGAGGATAGGTGCTTTTATACAGATGAATACACAAATATTTCAGAGGATAACTTGCTTGTTTTATGGACTTCAATTTTCCTAGTCCAACAAGAGGGCGGCTCTTAACCTTAACAATCATAGCAGCTGTATTGTCATTCAGAAAGCTGTAAACCCTTGACAGGAGCAGGACTAGTCTCATTACAGGGTACAAACTGAGGCACAGATGCTACAGTCAAACACAGCAATTCTCTGTGGGAGAGTTAAACTATATTTCTTTTCCTGCATGTAGGTTACTAAGCTACACAGACCTTTGTTATTCAATATAAAGCTAGAATAATGTACAACTATTGCTTTCTGCACTCAGAATAATACATAACATCCTTTTAAGTTACACAGACTAGAGGAGAGAATTGGATACATTTAGTAGCATTACAGTAAACTGGTTGCAACCTCGCTAAAGTAATATTGATTTAAGGGAGATTAGATTTAGTGAATACTTAGTGAGTTCATGTAATTGTAGGTTTTATGAAAGATGAAGAAACATCATGGAGAGGCAACACTGAAACTCTTTGTTCATCTGTTAACCAGACAAGGAAACTGGCAGCCAGGCAGTCAAAGCTTCCCCTTCAGAATACCAGCAACCGTGCCAGCTGACTTACCTAATTGGAGACCACCACCCCACCATAAGGCAGTGTTCAGCCAGTCACTCATCTGATTTTTAACCTCTCCTCTGCTAGGTCCCTGGGGGACACTATTCCTTTCCAGGGTAGCTAACTGTGTCTTCTATTTGTAGAAGATATCCTCCCCTGCACTCTTAGATGATGGAATGAGGAAGTCCCATGCTGTCACTGATGCCTAGAATAAAGTTTTCTGAATTATATTTGGGATGGGCAAATGAAGTAAATTCAGGCTAAAGTAGGAATGTGCTGAAACTCCATTATCAGCTGATACTCCACAGCAGTGGAGCGCAAGCCCAAGTCCATATACGTGCATACAGAAAGGTATATACCTCTAGAAAGTCACCCCATCTATCCCCATAAACATTTCAGTTACGAAGATCTGAGAAAATCCAGAATTAGCTCATGTTTGTATGAGAAGCTAAGGAACTTGAATAAAAATTGCTAAGCTTATGTGTGTAACTTGCAACCTGAAATCCACTCCCATGTGAATTATCAAAGCTATGACACATCTAGTAGCCAATAACACATGCCACATCCGTGGCTGCTGAGGGGCTGGAAAAATTAGGAAACAATCCTTCTTTCAGGCCATTTTCCTCCAGGGCCTTAGAGCTGGCAGCTATAACAGAAGCCAGGACCCACATACTCTGCTTAAGTAGCTCCAAGACATTTTTTCTACAGGCATAACTATTTCAGCTGGGAGCTTGTTTTCTCTTTTTTTTGCTTTTTTTTTTTTCCCCACGTACAGAAATGGTTATATTTGCATCATATACCTTTATACAAATATAATGTTCGTTCACAGTAGAGATCACAAAGCTTTAACGCCATCACGATATTTAAAGCCACTGCAATTCCTCTGTGTAGACAAATCTCTTAATTTCCAACACCTGGAGATTCATCTATCACAGTTCTTGAGATTTGGCTTGTCACAGTGTTGGAGAGCTTCCCAAAACTCACTGTCCTGAAATACTGTCACAATACACAGGATCCTTCCCTGCAGTTCCACTTCATAAAAGCAAGCAGAACTGACACTCAGGAGCCACTAGCCTTCAAAGTCTACAGCCTCTTGCTTCTCTTCCACAAAGCTGACCTTGAAATGTACTTGCTGCAGCTATTACTCTCTCTCCCCCTCTGCTCTTGCACTCAAGAGCTTGCTCTGCTCTGCCTGACTTTCCTGAGTCATTATCTGTGTCTTAATATCCATCTCTAAGTGCCTCATGTGCAAGTTAAATGATAGAAATAAAAAGCTCCACTCTTAATAACATTTCTTAGTGAAAAAGAGCCAAACCTGTGTCCTCCCACGACCCTCTTATGGACTTGTGTTTTCTTTGCTGTGAGAAGCTGGAACACTTAAAGTTTCAAAGACCTGACTGCCTGCGGAGGATGCTAAAATCTCCTCTCAGCAGAGAGAGAATTACAGTAATTTGCCGTTCTATCAGTCATTTTGGAACAGTCTGTGAATCCAGTCCCAGTGGCTCAAAACTGTTCCTATATGCTCTCATCCTTTAACCCTGGCGCTAGCAATGGCACTTCTGCTGCCTCTGTCTGCTGAGGAGTCCTTTCCACAGCCTCAGGGAGGAGCTGGGACAAATGCCGAAAGCAGGTGGGCAGTAAATGAGCTGGGATGAGCTCGGAAGCATCTGCTCCCACCAGCTCTTCGTTAGCCATGGGGGAGATGCGTGAGCCACAGCCACCTCTCTCCACAGCAGCCATAGCAACAGTTACTGCCACATTCCTTCACTTTTCTGCTGGGACTCACCTTAGCAATCTTCCCTGCTTTATCGCTACAAGCTGACTGCTAGGTCCACAAGGATAACTCGAAGCTGAATATTTCCAAAGACAGGAAAACACTTCCATTTATCTCCCCAGAAGGTTACAGAAAGATTTAGGAATCAAAAAGTAACTTCTTTTGACTACCAGTATAAGTCTCTCCTATCAACATGTCCTTGAAATGCATGACCTCCCCACTGAGTTTTGCCAGACCAGGACCTGAAAAAAAAACCCAACAGTGTAATGTAGACTATGTCTTAGAGCTCATACTATCGAAAAAATTCTGGTTAAGGAATGAAGAATCCCGTAAGGGCAGAAGGTAAAAGGATGACCTGCTCCAGCAGAAGTGTGAGGACAGAGGTGAACTAGGACCTCAAGACCTTCAGGGGCAGAAAAACACAGGTGCTGCCTGATGTAACGAAGCAACACCTCGAAGGCCTCCTCCTCACCCTCCTCCTCTTTGAGAGGCAACCATTGGGCAGTGGTGTTTTCCTGAAAACCATATCTGGTCTCCTCAGGCTGCATGATCCATTTGTACACCAGAACCAAGAACATTATCATCCGGAGGAGGAACACAAGAAACAGTGGAGATTTACAGGGCCATTTAGAGGCTAAAACAGTAGAAAAGATGGAAAGATAGAGCTATGGGAATTTGATACAACAGTCCCACAGTTTATTGAGTGGCACAACTGCCTTCAGAAATGCTCTGCAATGTCCCACAGGGCACTGTATCAAGCTCTGAGGACAGCACTGGATTGACCCCTCCACTGGGTACTTTGACTTCAGCCAACAAGCCACATTTGAGAAGACAAGTACCATCTTTGGTGGTATGATAAAGCATTGCTTGCAAACCAAGAAATCTAACAGCTGCAGAATTCCTGACTGTAGGAAAGGCACGAATTGCTTAGGAGCCTCATTTTGCATGTAAATGGCAATTAGGCTTTTAGATCACTTGGGCTGGAAAATTTCACACTGGACCATCTGTAATGCACAGGAGCAGTAGCCCCAAGCCACAGATTTTTTTGCTCACCTGTAGAAGCTCAGCTGTCTGGGAGCAGGGTATTCCTTGCTACTCTGTAGGGAGAATCTGCTTTAGACCTCACATTAAGTTACGACCTCATGCTGCCTCTGTGCCAATGATTTCTATGGAATTATTCCTGGTTTACTACATTATAGAGAGGAGAATCTGGCTCACTGATATAAATGTGTGAAAACTGACTACCCTGAGAAGATACCACCATGCCCTGCCTCCTGCATCTCCTACGCCTGAGAGACAAGCCCTCAGAGGAATACCTGCCAAAGAGCCTCCACCTCACATTACGTACCATAATAAACAACTCTGGTGTTTTATTTATATTGCCAAATTAACAGAAACGCTCCTCATCAAGCTATCTTGGCAGTATCTAATAACAAGCTTTCTAGAGGCCCATATTTTTCCATAGCTGCAACTCTTCAAAAATGTAATGCTTTGTTTTGACTTGACTAAGGGCTGGGGTGGGTGCGTGGGTGGTCTGAAATCCATATGGGCCGCTTTAATTACCTTAGTCACACCAGCAGCTTCCAGTTACCACAGACATCACCCTCTCTGCTTTCCTGTGAGCAGTGGGAGAACCTTACACTAAAAAAAAATAATATAATAAAATAAAAAATTCCAGTTTAATTAGTTACAAACCACTTTTACACCATGTTTTTTCTTTCTAGAGATCCTCAGCTTAGGAGGTGTTTGCTGCTCGGGGACTGGTTTCTCTGACTAATTTTCTAGAAATAAAGAGCTCAGAATGTTTTGTTTCATTATTCTCTCACTGACTTGAAATATTTTTTTTATTCCACTTCTTTTATTCCATTTTTCTGTGGTCTTGCTTGTTTATTCTTATTTAGTTACACCTGTCAGTACTTGGATGGGAATTTGGATGGGATTCCCATTCCCTTGGATGGGAATACTGCCTCCCACCATGACAGGCCATAGCACTCATTTATTTTATTTCTTTATTTCTCAATTCCACAAACAGTGATTAAACATTTATGTTAATTGGCAATATTTGTTGTTAAATTCCCCAATGCTAGACTTTTTTCCCCCACGACAGCATGCCACTTCACAATAGCTATGCTTATGTGTATGTCTACACACAAGTGAACATGTAATTGTGTGCTGTAGAACAGACTATTTCACATGGCATACATATATAAGGTTTTGATATATGTACATGACTTTGAAGATCAATACTCTTAATTTCAATAATCTTTCCTTTCTTCTTTGCTAGTGGGTCTAGTCTTCTAGCTGAGCAACTATACCTATTTTTGCTGCCCAGCGGGTTTAATTTCTAGTTTTGCAGACTGCATGGGAGCCACAGGCTATGGACTCTTGGTAGATGTGGAGCATTTAATGTGGTGTCTGACCATCTGCAGTGACCTCTGCACAAGCAGTGAAACAAGAGAGACTGCTGTCTCGACGGTATTGTGGAACCAGAGAGGGTCACAGGGAAAACAGACACACAGGACAGATTATTTTTGCACCCCTGCTGTTCTGGACAGTCCCTTCTACTGCTTATATTACCATACACCTCATGATACAAGGAAAGAGAAAGGACCAGATTTCATCAGCTTTGCGTTCAGAGGCTGGTGTGTTTTTGTCAAGAACCAGATGGAAAAGGAGCCTATGAGAACCTACATGCAGGGAAAACAGTAACACAGAGTCAACTTGCCCTTGCACCAAGGGCAGCTAACCTTTCCTGATTCAGCTAGCAAAAAGACTCTGCTGGGCCGAGTGCCCTGGCACCACAATACCGCAGCTCCATACCTCCACTGTTGAGCAACCCCCTGGCCAGCAGAACTTCACTACAGGGCTCATGGCCAAGTACTAAAGCATCAACAGCAGAACTGACCCAGGGTTGCTGGCAGGTTGCAGGCAAGTGAGGAGCCACTGGCTGGGGACTCCTGGGGGCTTGGTGGGACTCACTCTGTGGGGTGAGACCAGGAGAGGTCCTATATGCCCTCTAGATTTGCAAACTGGATGTATTAGGCATGGTGGACAGAGCTACACACCAGATTGTTCTGCAATTCTATTTCTGTCATCTATCATCTGTGGTGTAGCCTGTACTAGCCAGTGGGGTGCTTTGATAGAGAAGGCTCTTAAGGGTTATTGTGTTGTGGTAAAAGCAACAATAAACAGAGGTTGCTAATTGAGTCAAGGAAGTAATTTTAGGGTCTGATTTGTTTTGCTACCACAGTCAAAGATTAAGTTAAGGAATCAGGGTTGGACACTGCTGCTTGTCTGGAAGGTCAAGGAAAATGCCTGGATGGGTCGTGCAGTGTTGTTGTGCGTTACCAGGGGACTCTGCAGAAACCAGAGGCAAAGGTGACTCCCAGGGCTGGGCAGCACAATTTCCGACACACTGTCACAGCACACCACGATGTTTTAAGGCTTGTTTAAATGCAGGAAGTGGCTCGATGGAAACGGCAAACACATGTGCAATCCCACTGTGATCCATTCTGACACCTTAATAATTTAGTTCTTATCTATGTGTCTTGCCTAATGCTAGGAAGCCCTCAGCTTCACTTCCATTACTGAGTTACTTCTGTGAAGTTTCCTGTTTGTTCTGTCCACTCTGTTTCAAAGGGAACTACTTCTGAGAAGAAAATAACTCTACAGTTTGTATCACACATTTCTTGCCTGAGCTATCTTAAAATCCTGCAGAAAATTTATTACACAGGCTACCACCTCATTTTCCCTTTTCGGAACCTCTGAAAAACTCAGACTGTTAAAAAGCACAAATGAGGCAACTACTAAAGATGACATTAATGTAAAAACTATTGTTTTCAAAATAGTTTTTACTAGTTTCTACTAAAAGAATCAGGAATTATTGTAATTTTTTTTCCTAGTTTTTAAATATCTATAACTTTCACATTTTAAATCTCTTCTCAGCAACCATCAGGGAAACATACTCTAAATAAAAAGAGCTAACCCTTGTTTAAGCCCATAACTCTAATACAAAACCTCTGACTGCTGAGAAACTCGCAATAAAATAAGGAAAGCTGGTGGCAACTGCTGTAGCAAGCTCTCAAGGAATCAGTGACTGGTTGGTGTGGGAGAAAGGCTGAAGCAAAGATAGCTTCATACTAGATGTAAGCCAGCACTGAGTCTCAACCTGGCCTATAAGAATAACAGGAAGAGCCTGTAAAGCTATTTCCTGATGAAAGATCTTGTCTTTCAGGGCGTAGGATATCTCTGTAAAACTGTCTCATTCCCTAAACCTGCCTTTGCTGTCAGCAAGATATGCTTGAAATCACATGGCTTTGTAGGGATTATTCAAATCAGAGACAGGAGCTTAAGGAATTCCAGGCATTGAAAAAATGTCACTCTTTATAAGCATGTTTGGGAAAACAGTTTGGGTTTAGCTTGTTCTGATACTCAGGGATACTACAGAAGACGTATGAGCCTTAGTAATATCCTTCTCCCCATCCAGATCAAAAGGTAAGGGGAAAGCATAATACTTTCCTCTCCAAGGCCTACCAGGAGGGCCACAGACACATCATTCAGTGTGTGCTTCAGGGAACACCTGGCTCAACAAATGAATCACCACCTGCCCACTAAAAATATTCTGTCCTTTCACCTCCTTCCAATTTTCTTCCATCTTTTATTTTTCTTTTCCAGACACTCACTAACTCTCCCATTTCATTCCTTCACCCCATTCTCTCAAACCTCCTCATCCATATTCCCTTTTCCACCAAACTGCTTCAAAAAATCCTTCTCTGTTGTCCTCCCTTCAGTTTTCTCCTCACAATTCACCTTGACCCACCCCACAGCTCTTGTTCTGCTTAGGATGTAGCAGAGTTGGCTCAGGTTTGGATTCTGAAGCAAGAGCTTACAGGATCATGTCCTTAAACTAGGGGGGGTTTAGTGCCCATTTATAACAGGGCTTTACCCTCCTGTTGATTTCTGGTGACATCAAGTCATTCTCAATAGCTGATTTAACTTGGGATCATATGGCCCAAGAAAAGAGCCTACCAACAGGTATGTTCTACTGAGGAAATGTCTCTTCCACACGTACACATACTCCTCCTTTGTCTGCCACCTGATTTCTGTGTGCTCTCTGTCTCGTGGAAATGGCTTCCAGCTTTTAGACGTCACCCTATACAATTACATGCATTTTACATATAATTTCGAAAACAGCCATTGCTTTGCTGCAGTCACCTCCTTTCCAAATATTGTCAAGCATTTGGCACTTCTGTGGCCTTTCAAATGACGGCTCGTAAGTCCTGTGTTTTGAGGGTTATGTAGCTTGATTTAGCTTATCTCCTCAAGTCTTTGTCAGCAGAACTGAGAGCACATCTTTACATCCTGGATGAGGCATCCAAAGTAGGTTAACTATCTGCTTTCACTTACAATGCAGCATCTGACAGTGAATGTTTAGCATCTGGTGTTTATCCATTTGAGGCTGTGGTAGTTATTTGTAGCTCAGACCAAAGGGTTCATGCTCAGGAGACTGTGACAGCCTTTGCTGAGTCAAAATGCACCAAGAGAACAGGACCAGCAAGAAGTTGTCAGGATCAGTGCATTCCTACACATGCCCTAGGCTTCTCTCCTGCTCCTATTTAGTGATATCATAATAGGACCTAAAGGCTCACCCAGAATGAAGGGCTAAATGTGCTAAATGACACGCAAACATGCTATTGAGGATAATCTGTGGCACAAAAAGGTGAGAACTGACACAGGTTACACAAAGGAAAAAGCAAGCATTATCTTCCCCAGATCAAAGATGGGAACTGAAATGGTAACTGTGACTTGTCAAGGTCACTCAAGAACTGAGCAATAGAGATGGGAACAGAAATCTTTATTTTTCTGAGTCACAGCTCAGTGCCTCAGTCACAAGACCATCCTTCATGTCTCACTCTTACCCCAAGGGAAGAACATGTCATTTCTACCTGCTTACCCAGCAGCAGGCCTATCTACAGACGATAGGTTCCTTCTAAGTGAGCAGGGTACCAGCAAGACCAGAGTCTGAAGTAATTGGGACACATGAGAGCTTGCCTCCTGGCAGGAGGCACATGACACAGCTGGTGTGCATTAGAAAGGCTCCTGATTCCTACAGCACCCTCAGATTTGGTGCCTCATGAAGTCGACAGAGACAAGGAGAATTCACAGCTCGATCCCCCTCAGATTAGGTTTCTGAACATTTCCTTTATGGCATGTGGAGAGAATCTGAAGGAGAGCTCAACAGCACAGATATTTTCCTGGCAAGGGGACGGACCTTTGAAGCTCTCAAGTGGTCCCAGAATAAACTTCATGACTTGGGAATGAACACTATGTGCTGACAACGTCATCAGTTCATGGCTTTAAAGGCAACCTTCAAGAGCAGCTTTTCTTGTGCCCACTGCAGTGCTGTGATCCAGCCAGATTTCCTGGAAAGAATGCAAAGGATTGGGTGGGATGCCTCCGTGGGATACGTCCATGGCCATGCACAGTAGTGAGGGCATTAGCTGAGGCATCAAGGGACGGAGGGCACTCACTTTTGAGAGACAGATGTGAGTCAGAGCTTTCTGGCAGGCATGCTGGTTTTAATGCCTCCAGATGGGTTTCCCTCAGAAACCTGGATCTCAGAACACAGGGAATGGAGGGGTAAGGAAATCACTGGGACCCAATATGGGAGAAGAATTGCAACAAACACGGTGACCTGTGTTTAATATAGCCAGACAGATTATGAAAGGCCTTACAGATATTTAAAATAACCACTCATACTGAGTGATTCTTTGCAGAAGATGGCCAGGGATTTAAATGGGAAAAAGGCACTGGTGAGATAGATGGTTTGGGATGCATGCTGGCTAAGGAGCAGTGTGGAGTGTTATAAAAAAGTTGTGCTGATGAAAGTAGAGGTGGGGACAAAATCCCAGCTCTACTGAAATCCAAGACAGAAAAAGACTTCTCTGGAGTCTGGTTTTGGCTGTGGAGCTCTGCTGTGCTTGTAAGACTGCAGGAAGTGTTTTTGTTTATAGTTTCATCATGGTGGATGTACGGTACTGCTATGTACCCCAAAGCTATCTAGACCTGTTTATGAGGAAAACTTCTGCTAGCTAGAAAGTACAAACTTCTAGTTGTATCATATACTCCCTCTCCAAAACCTTTGAAACTCTGGGGAGTTCTTAGGTTCAGACAGAAAAGGTGAACAAGCAAGGCTTCCCCTGTTCCTCCATATGGTCCTGTGAGCTGTTTCTTAAATATCTTGAAACAAAGCTTTTTTATGCATGAGAACAGGCATAAGACCAAGACCAAGTTTTATGATCCAAACTTCTACTGAAATGCAAGTTTTGCTTTACACTCTTCCCAGGTCCCAGGTAGAGGCTGTGCAGCAAAAACAACAGCAGGAACTATTGACTTGGGGAAGAGTGGCTGGAAAACTGCTCATCAGAAAAGGGGGACCTAGGGCTGTTGGTCAACAGCTGAATGAATATGAGCCAGCAGTGTGCCAACAGCATCCTGGTCTGTATCAGAAATAGTGTGGCCAGCAGTGGGAGAGCAAAAGCAGCCACAGAGCAAGACAGCCTTTCTTCAAGAGGGAGCCCCACTCATCTTCTGGCCTTGGCCAGTTGGATCTCCAACTTCGTGACCGTTTTTCCTTTCTACAGGGAAAAAGGAGTAAAGGCATTATTACTGTCTTACTAATATCTACCCCCAGTTTTAGGAACAGATCAGTAATTGTGAGCAAAGCTACAAGCAAAAAACTGGTGACAGATGAGCTGGGTAGGTTTCGTAACTGACAGAGAGAAATCCTGGGGTCTCCCCACTGAGATTGGCTTTTATCTTTGTAGATTCTCCCACCTGGTAGAAAGCAGCATAGGAGAGCATGACAGAGGAGCTGTATGTAGCTACAGACAAACACATACTGTTGTTGCAGCTGCCTGCCACTGTGTCCTCCAGCAGACACAACCTTTGCTGGAGTTTAGTTCACTACTTGTTCCCTTCCTCTTTCTTATTGCAAGGTAATGCATTGCCACATCACCATATACTCATCAAAGCCTGTGATGACAATCCCCACAGCCAATGAACCACAGGTCAGAGAAAGGGTAGCAGGAAAATGGCAGCTGGAAATTACCAGTGGAGCAGGGGATGTGACAGGTAGGCAGCCCAACGAAAGAGGCCAAGCTGGAATACACATGCAGGGAAGAGAGGATCAGATGATGCCCTTAGTGATACAGTTCAGTGGTGGTCTTGGCAGTCCTGGGCTAATGGTTGGAGTTGATCTTAAAGGTCTTTTCCAACCTAGTTGATTCTATGATGATTCTATGATCATGGGATCACTGCTTTCAACCACTGGACCACAGGGTTAATATCTCTTGTAGTATCAAGATGTGACGCCTCAGATAAAACGGGTAAGCCCACACCAGCTATTTGGCTCATGGGGAGAAAGAAGAATCCTCCTGAACAAGGCTAAAAGCTTTGCATGAAGCTTTGCAAAGGAGCAGCTGATGTATGAAGTGAATTTTCTTGCAAATAAAGAAAGTGATAACTCTGCAGGGGGTAAGACTGAGGTTTGGTAGTGGAGATACCAAGATCTGAGCCCCCAAGTCTTTACCATAGATTATGAGCTCATTAGCTGGGAGAGGAGATGGAGAGAAAAGGGAAAAAGAGTGGGACAAATCTGCAGCCCAAGATTTGTCAGAGAGTCTGTGGTACAAAGCAGGCAGCAAGTTCAAAAGGGTGCGCTAAGGCACAGTGTAGCAGTGGTTTTTTAGCAAACCAATCTTTATGAAAAGTAAAAAAACCAAAAAAAAGGCACAGCTGACTGCTTTTCCTTCTTAATCAACTAGAAGTTAGACTAAAATTCTGTATATGCATTTATTTTTTTCTCCCTCTGTTTATGTAAATTATATAGCATTTTCTTTCTCTCTTTTCTGTTGTTGCTTGCAAGTGGGAATGTAGATCTGTATTTTCTTTCAGTGTATACTTTTACAGTATTTTGTAGAAAACCTTTAATGTCTTACCAAGCGCCTATGGGCTTCGGACAATAATTTCATAAGCACTCGTGTGAAACTCCCAGCTTTGCCTCTTGCTTCTCTTGCTATTCAGGAGCAGATAGGGCAGAATGCATCTAAATCTCAGGCCACTATAGCAGTATCCAAGGGACACATACCTGCAGCACAAGTAGCACAAACCCCATGCTCATTTTAATAACATTCTCTTCGGATCCATTTTAAGCTTTCTGCAGGGTGAGGGTTAGATGGGTGAAATATTAGCTTATGTCACCTGGCCTGCACAATTTTCTCTGAGACAAATATTAACTTGATTCATCTGAAAATTTGTTTCATTATGATTAATAATTTCTTGACACTTACGAGACAAACCACATTTACTCATAAGTAATTTTTCTTGTAAGCAATTGCTGCAATTGCACCAAAAATTACATCCATATAAATGGGACAGTAACAGGAAGATTGTGAAAGGCAAGAATCTCTGTAACTGGCTGTATAGTCAGATATCATGTTCACCACAATTACTTTTGAGACTCCCTGCCTGGAAAGACACAAGTATGATGAGAAAGATCTCCATTCTCATCAGAACTTAAACACATAAAAGTTCTGATGCTTCAGAGAAAATCTCCCTACTCAAAACACCAGGCTTATACAAGCCTGCTCATACAAAGGACTGCAGTGTCATCGACAGACCCTTTCAACACTGCACATAAATTTTGTTTCTGGAGACAGACTAATTACAGTACAGTGTGAATAATATATAATTAGCTGTTGTTTTGACATCAAAAAACATCTAGAGATGAGCTGCAGCTCACTCTGCCTATTGAAGGATACACACATGAGTTTCCTTGCATTATAGATCCCCCCAAGAATAGTCATTTCAGATCACTTCAACAGTCTTGCATAGCAACTGCAGTATCCACTGCCTTTGCTTTTTTCTCTGCCAACTCTTTTTCTCTTCCATGCATTATACTGATGGGAGTTCCATGTGGCGCACTGGCTCACGTGACAGCACGAGAGGTTTGTGTCCGGCTCTGTGGCACCCCTGTCCCCCCAGATAGTCCACAGTTTACACTCACCAGCTGTGCCTGACATGGGAAGAGGAGCACAGTGGAGACAAAGGCTGCAGAGGAAACACCGAGCAAAAGCTGCCTATTGAGAGGAGCAGAAATGGGAATTAACTGTATGAAGTTTGCCCTTGAAGAGCAAAATCTGGCAAGTCTGTCATATTAGCTTGTACCCACTGTATAAACAAAAAAACCTGCCCAGGGCTCTCTTCTTCATAGCATCATAAAGTCAGACTCATACAATCATAAAATGGCTTGAGTTGGAAGGAACCTTAAAGATTATCTAGTTCCAACCCCTCTGCCATGGGCAGGGACACCTTCCACTGGACCAGGTTGCTCAAAGCAAGACCCGTCCAACCTGGTCTCAAACTCTTCCAGGGATGGGGCAACCACAGCTTCTCTGGGCCACTTGTTCCACTGTCTCACCACCCTCACAGAAAAGAATTTCTTCCTAATATCTAATCTAAATCTCCCCTCTGTCAGGTTAAAGCCATCCCCCCTTGTCCTGTCACCACATGCCCTTGTAAAAAGACCCTCTCCAGATTTCTTGTACCCCCACTGGAAGCTGCTCTAGGGTCTCCCCAGAGCCTTCTCTTCTCCAGGCTGAACAACACCAACTCCCTCAGCCTGTCTCCATAGCAGAGGTGCTCCAGCCCTCTGATCATCTTCATGTCCCTCCTCTGGACTTGCTCCAACAGGTCCACATCCCTCTTGTATTGGGAGCTGAGAGCTGAATACGGTACTGCAGGTGGCATCTCATGAGAGCAGAGGATAGAGGGAGAATCACCTCCCTCGACCTGCTGGTCACACTCCTTTTCATGTAGTCCTGGATATGGCTGGCTTTCTGGGCTGCCAGCACACTCAAACATGCATATTTCCCATTTGTGCATGTGTATTGCCTCAGCTGGAGCCACAACTCATTTATTTTATGTTCATCATAACCACCCTGTGCTGTTGCTGTAGTGATCTGCAACTATGAGAACAGCGGATGCACCAAATGGAGAACCATGAAAAATCAAGGGCAGAAACTTGTAGGAGGGCACCCAAACCACGTGCTTCAGCTGGCAAGAAAAGGGTGGACATGAATGACAGAAGCAGACTAAAATGTAAAGCATAAATGAAACAAGGAAGAAAGTGTAGCAGAGACACTGTCTTTGTGGTTAGGCAGGGAGTAGGGATTTGGTAGACCATCTGTTCTACTATGGACTTCCCAAGTGACTTTAGGCAAGTTATCCCATTGGCTTGAACATCAGTTCCTCTTCTGTAAGAAGCTTCTGTGAGAGGAACTGTCACAAAATGTCATGAGGAGCATAAATACAGCATGGCAACCACCTTGTAAGTGTTAAAAAACAGGCTGAACAACATCCAGAAAACAGGAGGCTTTCATCTGAACAGCTTCAACAAAGTCACAGATCATGGGGGAAAGCAAACAGAAACAGACTGGGAGAAAGTCAGGGCTGTTTCTGTCTGTCTCCATGATGGGTCTTTACACAGTGTATGCAGCTACTATACTTTCAGGAAGGTCTTTTGGCTCATCTCTTGGCACAAGCATCACAGGACTATACTCCAAATTTGCAAATGTGGTGTTACCTTTTGTCCCTCAGTACCAGGGAAGAACAAGGGCTTTCTGCCGAAATAGTATTTTCCTTTCCCTGCAGTCATTCTCTCCTCACTAAGTGCTTTCCAGACAATCACTGTTTTGCACCCTGAGTTGTACTGGTGTGGCTGAAAGCATAGACTTCAGTTTAGCTAAAGTGAGGACCTCTTGAATATGGATGCTGCCAAAATGATTTGTGATTTGGCAAACGTAGCCCTAGAAGCCTCTCTGTCACTGAGTGCTATCACAAGAAACCACAGCACAAAATGTCTTTCATTTGAGTGAAATCCTCTTAAAGCATGCTCGTCTCCCTTTCCTCACCTTTCCCATTGGAAACTGTCCCCAAATCTAATTGCTCTGATGGCTAGAAGCTTTCATTTAATTTTTAATTCCATTTAAATTCCTTTATGGTCAGTTTATATCCACTTGTTCTTGGAATGCAATTGTCCTCCAGCTTTAACAACATCCTCTTCTGATTTTTACACTTTGGTACATTTGTAGACAGGAAATATAGCCTCTCTCATCCTTCACTTTGCTGGCTGTAAAAACCAGTCTCTCTTAGTCTCTCCACATGGGTTAAGAGTCTCTCTACTCCTGGTATCATCTGCTTACTCTTCTCTTTACCTGTTCCCACTGGAATACATATTTCTAGTAAGCAGGCAACAAGAATTGCATTACATTTTTCAGATGAGGTCCTGCATACCACTATTCATTCCTCCTTCTCTCTCTGAATACATTGTACGGTATTATTTGCCTTTTCACACTTGCAACACGTTGGGGCTCACAATCACCATGTGATGACAGTGTAATTTACTAAGTGCAAGCTTTTGCCCTTCTCTGGCATTTCCAGCTGTTGAGCCACCACAGTGCTGTTGTTACAGATGCTGATACGTTTCTGCATACTAAAGCTAATGCATGAACAAAGCCAGTTACTGAATTCCATTCTTCCAACCTGATACCTTCCCTTTCCATACAACCTATCTTTGTTTCCTCATCGGCCAGCTCTTTATCTGCCTTCTAACTTTTTCGTAACTTCTCTCTCAGCTATTAATTTCACATATGGCACTGTGTCAAGTACTTTATTATAGTCTGGACTGATAAGATCTCTATCATTTCCCCTAACCAAAATAGTTGTCTTATCAAAGAGAAATATCAAGTTATTCTGGCATCCTCTGCCTTCCACAAACTAATATTGCATTGTACCTCCTTGTTCATTTGCCTCCATGTTTTTATTATTCCCTCCTGCAGATAGGCTCTAAAGATGTATGCACTGTGGCGGTCAGAAGAATGGGTCTGCATTTCCCTAGATTACACCCTTCTCCTTTTCTTAGAGATGACAGAAGTACTGCGTCTGTTATTCTGCAGTCAGACAGTGCCACCACCAACTTGATAGATTAATTAAAAATCCGCCCTGGAAGATTTGCCATTTCATATGCCAGCTATCTCAATACTCTGAGATATTCTGGTCCCTGTGACTGGAGCTGATCAAGATGCTTACGTTCTTGTTTCATCTCAAATGCAGTCATTTCCTTTTCTATACACACAGCACTTGCCCCGTGTTTCCCCATTGTCAGGATTACTGAAAACTGAAGTGTTACTTGTATAATTCATTCTGTCCTTGATCCCCTCATTACTTTCCCCAAGCAGGCACAGGTCCTTTACCACCTCATGTCACAAAGGAATCGTTTGCTGTTTCTTGCCTTCACAAGGTCTATCTCAGGTTGGACTTTGATAATTCCTAATTAATCCTCACAGTTTTAGTCCCCTTGTCCCTCCAACACACAGCAACCATAGCTGTGACCTGCTGCTTACTTCTGGTGCAATCTGTGCCTTCTGGGCTCACATCACTCTAAACATACATCAACAGAATTGGTTTGGAGCCAGTATAAAAGAGATGTCACAGGGGCTTGCCTGGGTTTACTAGTAGTTATGTTCTAAACTGCTAAAAATTAAACTTGTGCAACAAGTGTGTGAAGATACACCCTAAATCCTACACTGAGATTTAAATGAAAGCATTTCATGCTCACGACCAAGTTGCTCTGGGTCAGGGAGAAAGAAGCATTTTCTCTCCTTGTCTGTTCAACACGTTCACTTATTTTGTAGATTGTCTCTTTTGTATTTTTAGAAGTGGATGTTGCTAAGGCAACCAAACTAGCTGAACATTTTGTTTCCCTACGAACAATGCATGTTTAAATATTCAGGCAATTTTTCCATTGTTCGGCAGAAATGGTGAGATCAGTCAAGATTATCCAGATCAGATGAGGAAAGTTTAGGTTGGCTTTCTATTATATTTAAAAGCCTTCAGTGTGCTGACAGCCATTCAACAGCTCTGTCCAAGGAGGAACAACATACAGCAGACACATAGACTACCCTCCCTAAATGGGAGGTTTATTCCCTTCTGTTACACTCCCCACCACAAACCAAAGCACATTTGTATTTTCACATAGCCGAGCTCACCCCTGTGTTGAGGCTGACACAAGGCCTGCTCATACCTGAAAGCAAAGCATCAGGTAATGATAGTATCATATAGGTCAGAAGGGCAAATAATAGATCAATTTATCACATTCATCCCTCTTGCCTAGTCCACAGATTTCAGGCACATGTTTCAAGCTTCTGGAAAAGATTGAGAATATTCCTGCAGAGCCAGCTGCTTATTACCCCAAAACTGGGCTGGCTGGTGATGGGCTCCTACAAACAACTCTTACCTGTCTGTACAAAGCTCACCAGCCTGGCTTCCCAGCTGACTTCACACTGGAGCAGACTGGGGGGGGCTGGCACAGCCCATCCCACTGGCTGATCAGTGATGGCAGGAACTGCCACATTGTGAGTGGCTTGGAGCGGAGTGCCGTGTCTATGTCCTGCAAGAGAGCCAGACCCATGCACTGAGACTGAGATACCTTGATTTTGACATGAACTGACATGCTTGACAATTCGACTTTTGACATGCTTCTGATTTTGACATGAACATTTTCTGGGATGATCGCTAAGTGTGCTTAACTTCACTTTTCCCTCTGGCATGGTGAGACAGCTAAAGCTATAAAAACCTGAAGAAAATATTATTATGGCTTTAAAATGTTTTTCAAAGAAGTGCCAAATACAATTATAATGCTGAAAAGAGCAGGGGGGAAGAGGGGAGAGAAAAAATAAAGGAGATTAGAAGTGTGAAAGTGGTCAGCATGTGAGACTGCAAAAGGCATTGAGACACAAAAACCATGGCACAGTCAAGAAAATGGACATATTCCCAGAACTGATGTCTAACCCAGAAGCAGGAGCAGCCTGTTACTAAAGGATGCAAGGTGCAGAGGAGAGTCATGATGGGAAGAGAAGTGAGGAATACAGGACTGAAACTACTGTCAGTGACAGAAGGGATGCTGCACAGTGGAGCAGGCACTCCTCCACTGAGTGACACACAGCACATGCCTGACTGACTAGTGTTACTATGGAATGGAGCCATTTATTCTCTCCTTGCAACTCCCTCTTCCTTATAAATATCTTTTCCGGAGATGTGAGCAATACACTGATAACACTGGATTACAATTTATCAATCTGAAAAGAGAAGTTCAGAAACCTCTTTGGTTTTGATCATCCAAAGTTTCTGTGTGTTTATTTGTGCTTTTATCTGTCTTTCTCTTCTAAAAAGTGAAGCACATCATCTACAGCATTCAAATACTTTAGTCTAACAGCTAATCAGTGTAAAGAGGACTGTGCTGTTCAAAGAGCAATATCAAGGTCTCCTAGTTTCTTTAGTCCAGATCCAAGCATACCAAAGAGTAAGAGAAGTGTCCTAGGATTGCCAAAGATACTGGGTTGAAATGGCAGCGTTGGCAGGGACAATTAGTTTTCAGGAAGCTAGCTGGTTCCTAGGAGGATGGACAGCCAGGCAAAATCTGAATAACTAGGAAAGTCAATGAGTCATGGGTTAGCCTGACACAGCCATGTGAGCCATGAAAGATCCATATGAGCCGTAAAACAGTGCAAGCTAATCTGTTTGGCTCTTTTCCACCCCACCATTTTTCCTGAAAGACAAGAACTGGCAGATTAGATATGGCCCAGGACAGGTACACTGCACATCACGGACAATTAATCTTCTGCCAAAACCATCATTTGGGATTATTTCCATTGTATTTCTCCTTTATAGCCCTCACTCTGCCTGCAGATACCTGACCAGTCTCTTCAAGCTTGGGTCCTGGCCAACCTGGAGGATTAGGAGGAAGGTCAAAGTCCAAACTACAGCTCATGGCTGAGAACACTCTTTAGTCAGAGACAAGGGTTTAGCAGATGCTTAGACCTAGGCAGATAGAAAGAAGAAATTGAGCCGAAAAGAGTTACTCGGAGGTGTAGGAATGAGGCAGATGATTGAGCCACACCAGGCTCCCAGTTAGAAGAGTTTGGGGAAGAGTCCCAATTCATCACATCGCACTCATGTGACTGCAAAAGAAGTGGTATTTTCAACTTTGGCCCATGGTCAACTGAAACCTTTGTGCAACTAGGGCATGGAGCACCTCAGCTTCACCATCCAGTGAGGCAGATGACTGCAGGGAGAGAAGGAGGTAAGAAAGAAGTGGAAATTGCAAACTGGAGTGCATTTGGAATGGGTGGCAAAGGGAAATGGAGCAGAGAAGAAATACAAGGTGTGCTTGCTCTCAGTGCCACCTATTCTTGGAGCATCAGCAAACAACAAAGGCTTTTTTTCATCCTTACTGACTCTTTAAATGTCAGCTTTTCTGCTCCTACCAGGTGGTACCTATAAATTATTCAGTCACCCAAATACATCATCTGCCCAAAAAGGGAAGACTGAGCTGAACAGGACCAAAACCCAGAAGGGATTATTTTAATTTAATAAAGAGCACCTATTGTGTGAAGAATCGGCTACTTTCTCACCATAGACACGCTCAGGAGAAAGAAAGTGGAAGGTCCCCAAGGAGAACTGTTGGATCAGAGCCAACATAGTGCTGCCGTATGCAGTGAGACTCACTGGGGCAAGAGCAGGGAGCCCAGGGATGTTGCAGCCCAGCTTATTGCATGTTGCACAGGACCTGGCCTAAGCCAAGCTTAGTTTCAAGACTGGGCATTGCCAGTGATATTACTCATACCACTTCGAGCAATTCACTTGTCCTCCATCTGTCTCGGTTTCTTCACCTGTGAAACTGAGCCTGATAGTGGCTCTGCAATGCATGACTGCTTTTCTGGCTCCAGCTTCTCTGCCTCCTCTACAGCTGCCAGCATGGCAGTCTGCAGGTGGGTCTACTTTCAAGTCCGTAGCCTTAAGGGAGGCAGCTTTCACTATGGGAGACCACACTTGTATGAATACATGAACAGTGCAGTCAGCGCTACTGTGATTATTACAGACAGCAGTAGTGGCTCATACAACCTCTCACAAAAGGTGATCATGGCCCAGAGAACGCAGATGGTGCAGATACGCAAAACAAGCACGCCTACCACTTTCAAATCCTATTTGCATTCATATGTGTGAACTCTCTGCAAGTGGTCTACCCCTACCTTTCAGTCAGCCACATAAAATGCCCTCTTTGAATATGACACACAAATACCTGACTAGTCCTTGTGACCATTCCTCGGTGTACCTGCCCCCTGACAAGGCTCTGTGGCCTCTGCATGTGGCTGTGAATGCTCCATCTAATCTGGGCAAACCACCTCTGTCATGTGCAGCAGAAAGGACGCTTTCTGTAAAGGAGCAAGCAGAAACTGCACTGAGAACAGACACTGCTCTGCACTGAGCAGTGAGCCTCCCAGACAATTTTTATCACCAGTTTTCTGAGCACAGCAGCTTTCTATTCAGTTGGTACAAGAAACACAGCCATGGGCTTAGGGGTTTGTATGGATGAGATTACTTCTTTTTTTCCACACCTGCTCTTCAATAGCTGTACTTAATAAGCATTTAGCAAACAGGAGGAAGGGGACCAGAAGAAGAGGAGATGAACAGCCAAGCTGAAGGCAGATGCTCATGTTAGTCTCACGAAGCAACTAATTGGACTTTCTTTCTACACAATGACTTGAATTTTGCAATGTAAACCCAAGAAGTTAAAAACAAAGCTGTGACCTTACTGTTCCCACCACTAGATCAAGCTATCTGCAAATCACATTTGAAAAACATGTTGCAAACTCCAAATGAATGAAAAGGTTTTCAAGAGTAAACAATAGGGAGGTTTGGCTTTTACTCCAAATTTTACTAGTTCCTCACTATGCGGACACACTCCTGATTTCAGTGCTGTGAGTAAGAGGCATTACGTAACTATGCAAAATGCCAGGGATGTGGGGGCAAGAATGCTGTCGGGGCTCAGGTATTAGACTGTGACTCTGAAAATACTGCCGTGATTTCCATCGCAAATCCACTGAGTCATGGAGACGTTAGGGATTATTCACACTGTGGAAGAAGCCAAAGGAACACAGATCTGGAAAGAGACCTTTCACACGAGCCAGCTTCTGCTTAAGGGAAGCAGGGAGCACTTTCTGGTCTATCTGCAAATAGCCTAAATGTCCTTTCACTATTGCACACCACAAACAAATGGTTTCAAACAAACAGCCTCCTCTATCCCAGGTACCTGTGTACAAAGATTCCTTTGGTATCACCCCAAAATATTCAACCAGTTTGGCTCTCCTAGAGCATTTTTATACCACACTGATGTTAAGAATTGGCAGCGGATTTACCCTTACATTGGCCAACCAGACTGGAACTTCTTGACAGCAGGCCCAGAGCTGAGGACACAGAGAGATGAGAGAGGAGGATTTCCAAATGTGAGGGGATCTCCACACAGGCTTGAACAAGCAGCCCTTTGCTTTGATCTCAAAGTGATAATAATTTTCTCTTCACAATGACAGTTTAGGGCTCAGCTGCTGCAACACTGGTTTTGGAATCAAATTACTAGAAAGGTCAAAATCATTAACATGTGCTTTAGGAAGAGGGAAAATACCAGGCAAAACCTATAAGCTTCCACTGCTGAAAGATGCCCCCTGGACTAGCAGATGCTATTATTTGCTTCATTTCATTGTAGGCAGAAGGTTGTCCTCTCACCAAGGGAACAGAGGAGGTCATTCTGCTTGGAAGTCTTTAAAAAATGTGCATAGCAGGAGGAGCCTCTTGTGACTTTGTAGAATTTAAAAGGCAAAAGCAGAGAGGAAGTGAATGAACAGATTATGACCCTCTTACCTGGCATGGCCGTAACCTGTACAGTCTCTTTGGGGCCCCTTTAGTGTTCTGCACTGTTGGGGATGGTTGCCCCAGTGTTAAAAACACACAGACTTATTCTTGCTCCTATATCCAGCAGGAAAGAGAGAATATGGAGTTTGTGCTGCTC
>NW_009912306.1:94693-103908 GCF_000696875.1 Nestor notabilis
GGTGCTACACCCAAAGGACAAGACATAAGAAGAAAATGTTGGCCATGCCTTGATTACGTGGGTTGGAGCATATATATAATAACGATTTCACTACAGTCCTTCAATAAGAAGTATTAATGAGTAAGGGGAAAAAAGCAGAGGAAGGCTTTCACAATGTCTGAGCTACAGCTTTGTCTTTCTTGTTTATGAGACACCTCTGTGAGGCCACCTAAAAACACTAAGTGCCTCAGCAGTGCATTTATTATCAAGGTAGCCGGCAGATCAGGGCAACGTATTTCCCTTTTGAGAGCACTGAGATGAAAAGTTAAAACATCTATCAAGCAATAGTGTAGAGTTCCTACAAGGACCTGTATTTTGAGTGCTTCATGAACCATTTGCCTTTTTGAGCTGGGACTCATTAAGTGAAAACCAATCCTACATTCTCCAAAACATGGCTAAGACAAGACTGCACACAATAGAGACAATCTCTGCCCTAAACTTTTAAAGTTTAACAAGACAAACAGTGTACTCACAGGCTTCTTACCCATTGATGCATTTAACTCTCTCCTTCCATATAACTAAGCTGCCTCTACATTTCATAGCCCAGTGATCTCATATTTGTCATGTGTACTCCTGGATGGATAATAGGATTCACCTTGATACAGTAGTGCCAATGTCTCTAAAGTAATCTGGCCCCTGAAAAATCATCTTTCTTATCCTTGAGTATGACGTGTATTGGCTGCAGCCTTTATGGTGTGAATCCTCTGTCCTCTACAGGATTCAATTTCACACAAGTCCTAGCAAGAAAGACTATCCTAGGATAGGAATTCATACCCCCTACAGCCTGTACTCTCCAGAGAGAAGCAACCACTGCCTGTCCCATAGGATCCACCTTTAAACCTTTATATAAGTTTTCCTGCTCAGAGCAGGGAGGTTCAATCTGGGAATTTGGAGGTCAAATGCTCTGGACTTGTATCTTGTCTTGCCCTGTATCTCCCTTTTGTATTTGTACACCTTTTCGTGCAGCACTCAGAGTTCACCTTCACCTGCAGCATTAAATTAAGCTTTTCCACAGCATTTTTCCTTATCCATTCCCCTTGACCCACTAAAACCTATTGCCTGAGTTTAATGAGCCATTCAACTTGGCTCAGGACCAGGTTGTTAGCTGCTGTGTTCAAAAGTGCTAGTCTTCCAGTGCTTTTCCATAACTTCCCTTGGGCTGCATTTTCTTGGTCAGCTACATACTCACTACTTCTACATCAGAAATGACCCCTCACTAAGACAACGTATAGCACATTTAAATCCACCTGCAATGCAGTCTGATGGCAGGCAACATTTCCAGTATTCCTATGGAGGCAACTAGCTTCCTGCTACCCGGAAGAAAATGTATTCCCAGCGTACTGCAGGGCTGAGGACCTGGAAAGTGATTGCAGCAGTCCTACAGCCTCACCTGAGTGAGCACACTTCTTCAAAGGACATGCTCCAGTACAGCTTGGCACACTTGTATTTGCTTGCATTAGCTTAATACAACCCATGGTCATGCAACAGCAAAACCATACCCTTCACATGGTGTACTCTTGTGAGCGCTCACCTTTGCTGTATGCTTTGCATGCTCCTTGTTGCAGTTGCCACGATTATTCTCACATTCATCATGGACTACTATGGCACAGGCTAACTTTTTTTGGCTTTTATTACTGCTTTGCATTTCATTGTGTTGGCTACAATACCGTCATTGCAATCTAGTATTTTGATTCACAGCAGAATAAATGTTTGAAGATATGAATAATTACCCTATTAACCCGGCACACAAAACTTAAAGGCTCTTGCAAGCACCCGCGCTGTAGGGAAGGTATGTCAGAAACAGAAATTACTAGGAAAGATGTTGCTCTGTGCTCAGGAAAAGCAATTCAGGAAGGTCGTCTAGAGGTCACATTTAGTTTGCCTTTAATGTTTTGGAAGGGGAAAGTGGTTTAAATTTTCAGAAGTGGGGAGCTGCCTGAGGACAGTGCCTCCTTGACCCCACACTCTGCAGTGCAGACTCCTCACTCTTTAGACCTGGACAGTTGTTTGGGCCACCATGAAATAGCTGCAGTCATGACCTTGCTCTCACCTTTTCCCATTACCACAGATTTCTTTGACAGCTAGTAGTTTAGGGGCTGTGAGGGCACTGGAAGGATTGTGTTCACCTGACAGTGAGGTTAGGCCTTGCCTTTGTGCAGGAATATAACTGATGTAATGAAAACATGAGTCCTCTGATCCTCTTTTCTCTCTGGTGACTCTGGCATCTAGCACCTCCACGCAGAATTTCCTCAAGGGATGAAAAGGGCTCAAAAATGAAAGAACTGGTTTCAGGCCAGCACTTGGTCCTTGGCTTGTTTAGGCAAACTCCTGAAATGCCCTATATGTGAAATGAATTGCAGACCTCTGCCTCTGGGGGAATTAGAGTTAACAGCTTAATGTTCTCACAGAATAAAAAGCCACGCAGGCATTTTGAGCAGCCTCACTGCTGGGCTGTGTATCTCCCTAATGCAGCTTCACGAGAGATGGTTGTTAGGGAGAGGGAGTAAGATCCCATTTTGTATGCAGATTTCAGTGCTGAATTGAAGGTCTTACAGTCTCATGATGCTGGGACAACAGCAGCAGTATTCAGCCATTCCTGTTGCAGTGATCATCAGATGACCTTGAGATTTACCCAACTGGGGCAGTACAGTTTCTATAAATATCCCATTTTCCAGGATCATGTTTTCAGCTGTATCAGACACAATCCTAGTGAAGAATCAATTCAGTTGGGCATACCCTCCCTTCCCTCTCCCCCTTCCCATCCCCCTGACCCTCCCTTGCTCTGGGTTGTAAAAAAAACCTCTGAGATTTCTCTTTTAGCACTGACCTTCTGAGCTATCTAATGATGAAGATAGGAAGAGGCTGCAACCAGACAGTGAAAAAAGAAAAGCCTTTTGCTAGCAGGGAAACGTGTGAGTAATATACACACTGTTGGAGAGTGGCCAAATCACTCTAGTAACGGCTGTTAGTTCCCCTCACCAAGAAAATGATCAAATGAGAAAAGAGAAGCTGCAGTCGGGTGTCAGAAATGCTGAGTCGCAACGGGAGAGTGCCGCATCCAATGGAAATTTACCCAGGAGCCAGCGACCTTCACATGCTGGGGATGAGGACCAAGGGCTTGCAGGGATATCCTGCCCTCACTTACATGCTATTGTATGTGTATCCATGTCACCACCCAGGCAGAGCACACCCCAAAAAAAAGGAGGCCAGAAGACAAGCTCAGGAGCAATGCAAGCTTCAAGACAGAGTGGGCTGCCAGAACAGCCTCCATGGCATGAAACAGGGTACTGCTCACATGGGGTGCTGGCCTAGCCTATGGTGATTACTTGCCTTACGTGACTACTTGCTGCTCCTCTGGCCCTTCCCCTGCTGCTTTGTACACCTGGTCTTGAAATGAGACAGCTTGGTCCAGCTGACCCATGCCTGGGGCTAATCCCACCTGGAGATGGCAGGTAGCAAAGGTGACTTGACAGCTCCCTGCTTTTGGGCTGATGGACTGTGCCTCACGTCAAGCTAGAGATCCCCCAGGGGCTGCTTCAACACATGCCCTGGAGCCATTTTCACAACATGTCAGGCACTTACTGTAAGCAGAGCACAGGAATACTCTGGCTTCACCCTTCTGGGAGGGTCTGAGGCTTGGGATATCACCCAGAACATTTCCCATCCCCCTCACTCCCAAGTACTGGAAGTCGGTTGATAGCTTTGCCTGCAAGTTTGCAGCCTCTCCCTGAAAAACACTGGGAACTGGGGGAGGATGGGCAATAATGCCAGAGGACAAAGGATACAAGGCAGTAAGAGCTGTAGCTGAAAATAGAGGATAACTACTTGCATCATGCTGGAAGACGTTAAAAAAAGGGAGAAAGAGATAGCTGGTAATGCAGTGATGGGGATGCTGGCTAGATGGTGCTAGCACATACTCCTGTGCTTTTGTCAGGGACTAAGACATTATTACTGCTTTTCCTTTAGGCAGAGGTTTCATTTCCATTGCAAGAGCTAGAGAAACTACTGTCTGTTGATGGTACTAATAGAGAACTGGTAGTCCCCAGTGAACTTCTTGTCTCTTTTAAAGATGAAGGGCTTCTGGACTATGAGAAAGGTGATGCTTTCTTTGCAGCATGAGGGAATGATAAGCAGCTGTCTCTCTCAATCCAGTATTCCTGTGTTGGCTAAACATGACACAAAATACAATATCTGCCTCATGTCATCCTTGAAATCACCCCTTCTCGTGCTGTGTGGCAGGGATTCTTTCTTAATCCTTCAGACTATACTGGATTAGGCTATCCTGGTTGTTCTAATAGAGCTGGCTCCAGTCACCAAGGCAACAGCAGGCTCCTCAGCCCCTGAAAGGACTGTACCCACGTGACGAGGTGAAGATCATGGCTCAAGCACACCCAGTCCCATGACCCACACTTTTTCCTTTTGTACATTGGCCTTTTAGTCTGGCTATACCCTACTTGTGGCACAGCATCTGCACTGCCCTTCAGAAGATCCAAGTCCATGTACAAAAGATCTTCTGCCTACTGGTGAGAAACCAACGGCCTTCTGGGACACCTGCTGGTGGACTGGTGCTTGACACACCAGCTCACCAGAAGTTCAGGCCTGCAGAAGGACTATTCCCAATCTCCAGAGCCTGGATTAAACGCCTTCTAGCCCTCTCAGTGAGTATCTGGGGTGAACAATGCCGACTGAGGATAAATTAGATCTTGAAAGTAGGCTCGGACCTAAACCAAACTCTCTCCTTAGCTATGGGTTTCAGAGAGCCAGCCCAGCCACCACTAGAGGGAACAGAAGGCCACAATGAATGACAAATTACAAGACTACTCTCTAAAATGAATGCAGTCAACCAGAAAATACTAGCAGACATTCTCCATTAAAACTGAAAACCTATACCTGAAATGTGGACATCTCCTAATCTGGTAAGAGGAAGAAGTGGAGACTGGAAATGGAGACCAAGTAGGCATTTCTTTTTTTTGCTCGTGCTCAAGCCCCATCACCAACTCTTCTTACAGGCAGAAGAATAAAAGGGGGCACTTTACATCCAAGTCTCCCTGAAGCTGTTGATAGAAGGCCAGAGTCAGTGGAGACCTAGGCCAATCACGGCATATCAGTGTTGTGAAGGGGCACAATACCACAGTGCCAATGGGTGCCCACCACACTCTGGGGTTCCCGGAAAATTAGGCAAAGCTACAGCCTAGGATAGTGTACATTTGCGGGAGGAGAAGATACCATCTTTGTCATCTCTCTCAAAAAGATCCCACAAACATCCCAAACCCTCTCTTTGAAGTGGGCATAACATGTTGCACATGTAAGCAGAACCAGCTGTATTTGCTGCTCTGGGCTTGCTCCTGGGTGCTCTGTGGACATTGCAGCTCTGCTCTGGGCTGCACTGTCCAGCCAGCCTTGCCATGTACAATGGTGGGAAAAGAAAGCACCAATGTGACTAGCTAGAAAGTGGAAGTAAAATTTTGCCTAAGAGGTTAGAAATAACTTCAGCTTTAGCAGCTGTTTATGCAGCACTGAGAGAAAAAGGAGCAAAAGATCAGACTATACAGTACAAATCCCTGCGAGTCCTTGCCCGTCCTCAGAGTTAGCAAGAAAAGGGCTTCAATAGTCCCTGCTGCTGACTGCTCCTTCAGAGCTACTCACACTGCCACAGGTACCCCTTGGCCCATGCTGGAAGAAAAGCAAGGTGCCTTGATAGGTACCCTGACCCCACGCACTTCTCACCAGTCCTCCTGCTGGCTGATGGTACAGAGCAGCCAGGAGTCAAAGCAGATACGGGGACAGAGCAATCCTCACACAGGAATTCACCCTAAAGGTCAAGGTTGGCTGAATAGTGCTGTGGGAGGAAAATGCACTCTTACTACCTCTAGTGCTAGTCATTTCAGTGTACCTTTTAAGTCTTCAGGGCTGTTCCTTTCCTGGCTGATGGATTTATGAGTCTTCATCCTCCATTTCACAATTTCAGGACAACTCCACTGATTCAGCAGATTCACTCCTTCATACTGCTATAACCAAGAGGCAGGCCTCCATGTTATTGTTCCCAGGAATTAATGCTGAAGATCTCTTTTGATATGTGCAACAGCTACAGGGAAATCTGTAGTAGAAAGTGTCCCATTACTGCCCTTTGTCTATATGACTCATCTTGATCCTGTTAACCACTACTAATGTAATTCCTAAGAAATACACTTCTTTGGATTTAGGCTGCCAGTTTTTGTTCCATCTCCTCTCATGCAGAAATTTTCCTCTGATCCTGTTGGTGCTACTCTGCCTGCCACAGCCTCACTCACACAAGCAAATCCTGTGCAAGCCCTGTGCAATGGGTATTGAACTGGTCATACTGAAGTGAGAAACTCATTTGACAAGCTCCAGATGGAACAACTGCTATAGCACAACTCTGAATCTAGGTAATGTGTGTGGTTCTTTCCTGGCCCCTCTCCTCCCCTGAAGGATGAGGAAAACCTTCTGTTAAATATGGCTGCAGTCACTGTGGCTGTACAGCACAGAAGTCAATGGAACGGTGTGGTTCAATCCAGCCCAGGCACTGGGATGGCACTTGTCAGGTTTGAAGTTGCCTTTAGCCTTCCCTCCTACGCTCAGGGCCAGTCCAACTGCTCCTGTTGCCTGCCAATCATAGCAGCAGTTCTGCTTTCAGCTTCATACCCACAGATTCACTCACACGTGTACATACACAAGTGTTACTGACACTCACACTCATGGCCTGTCTTTCCTTCTCTTCACCTTCCAATACCAGTCTCACAGAGGTCATAAGGTTCTCTCACCCCAAGCTTAGATGCTTTGGCCTCCCCATGACCTGCATGTCTGAGCAATCCTCCTAGGCCAACTTTATCTCACAGTTTGGCTGTGGACAGGAATCGTGTCACGGAAGAAAGCAACTCTTTGTCATTGACGGGGAGGTGTCTGGGTCTCTTTTGACCTAATGCTGCTGGTGAGACAGGCTGATACCACAAAAAACAGTAGTGGAGACAACTCAGCAGTCAGGGAAATGCCAGCCTGCAATTTCAGGTCTTCTATGAGGAGAGAATAACCATTTGCCTCTCTTTGGATCCCAGTTCAGGCTTGAAATTTGAACCCTAGAAAAATAGCAGGGTAGTTGAATCCAAGATCTGGAACTGGGTTTTTCCCTAGTCTTTTTCAGGTGGGTGCTTTAGGATTTTTCCATGAGACCCCACACTGCCCAAAGAAGATCCTTATGGCCTCATCCCATAGAGCTGTAGCCTCTCTTATCAAGTGTGTGGTTATGATCCATTCTTGACCTAGTCACCACGGGAAGATCATTTCTAAAGGAAAACGTATTTTCTCAGCAAACCAAGCTAAGAAAAAAAGATTCTTCTGCATAGCAGCCTATTAGCAGCTTAAAAAAACCTGGCCCATCTAGACTTAGCCATTTCTAGAAGATCAAGTTTTGTAATACTTTGGCCCCACAGATGTCACTGGGTGCTTTGGTCTTGATTTCTGTGGGGCCAGGATTTATTTTAAGACCATTTAATCTCATCAGAAAAGCACTTCATAGACTCTGTGCATACTCTGGCTTTACCTAACCAATGAACTTCCATTCAGGCAAACACTATCTCTTTGGGATGACCATGGGCTGACAAAACATCCACATGCATATAAAATCACCACGTCAAGGCCCTAATTTTTTTTTATATTTTTTGCCTCCAAGAGCTATGCTAATTAACTGGTTCACCTTCCCATCCCTCTGGTGGAAAATAGGCTGAATCAAGAGAGAAATTACAAACAGGACTTGACAAAGTATGCAATTCTTCAGAACAAGTAGAGACACAGATAGGAGCTGCGCACTTCACCGTTCTCCCCTGTGTTCACATCTTACCATCTGCTTGAGAAGTTTGCCACTGCCCTAAAAATAAAAAATGACTGCAGTATGCAAAGGCCAAATGAAAAAATTAACTGTCTCACAAGCTATCTCTGTAGCTTTTAGGCCAATGCTCTTTCCCGGGAGCCAGCCTGATACCAAGATGGTATCACACATCTCTGGCCGCAAGTCACACCCAAAGAAGGGAGAGGAGAAGTGAAACAGTGAAGTCACACATTACCTTAGCATAACCATACTCATGCAGGTAAGCCTTAGGGATGTCGGGAGCACATGCCTTGTAGTATGGAGTGAAACTTGCCGTATGCCCAAGGAGCTTACGTCAAAATGGTCCACTTTAGTATCTGCGCTACAATCACTGCCAGTCCCTAATTTTGAAGGGATACATATATACATATATAGGGCAGGGGATATATAAATAGGGAGGGCTATATAAATATATATGGTATTTTACTAAATAACTAACTTTCTGCACATCTATTACCTCATGAGCATATCTTTACCCAGAATGGGATAACAGTTGTGGTGGGTGGCTGTTCAAAAGCTCCAGCAAGAAGTGCTTCCATTAGACAGCTTTCTTCTCACTCTGGTGATACAAAAACAAGGCTGCTGTGGGTTGCATGGTGACAGTCAGTGGACCTCAACAAGCCATGAGATAGCTCGAGCATTGCTGACTGGTGATTAAGCATTAACAGACATCAGTCAAAAGTACAGCAAAAGAGGACATCAGAAAGCAGTGAAACCAGATCCTGCTGCAAAGCTCCAGCGAGGTACATCTACACAGCAAGCCTCTTTCCCTTCCTACTCTCAGCAAATCCTGCCACCTCTACAGAAGAGTTCTCTTTGCAAACAAACAGGGGTGAGGTTTAGACAAGGGGAAAATGAATTGCCTTCTTAAGCACGAAACGCAGAATGCAAAAGACATCATCAGTCTGAGGAGTCCAGCCATCTATTAACATAAGCTTACATGAGCCATATTTTCCATGTTTCCAAAACACAGCCGAAGCTGCTAACATCTCTTATATGGCAGGATCCAGAGAAACGAGCAAGCCAAGGCAAGACCGGGCAGTCCTCCAACAGAGTGGTTTAGCTTCAAAAGCTGAAGTGTACTTAAAACTTTAAGGGGGAACAAAAGGCCAACTTTAGATGCTGTCTCACCAACTGCACATGGATTTCCAACCTGATGAGAAGTTCCTCTCTCCAGATTAATACTCCACCATTAGACTATAGTTTAATACGTATGAATGATGACATCTAAGCAACTTAGACAAGCTTCCTCATTCCATCGGTTAACATAGATAGAATCATAGAATAGTCAGGG
>NW_009912307.1:0-27582 GCF_000696875.1 Nestor notabilis
ATATATAAACATAAAACATAAAAATATAAGTATCTGTCAGATTCAATGATAACATTTTTAATAAGGAAGGCAACAATAAACTTTGTGAGGCAAGTATCGATGATTTTGTTTGTTTTCCTCCTCTCTTGGGGAAATACTGATGCTTCAGAAAATTCAGACCTCTGAGAAGTGTTAGAAGAATAAACCATTGATCTACCCATGACTTTTCTGAATTGGAAGGTGTCTCCACCAATATTTCAAGGTGGCAGACCCCAGCATTAATAAGGTTTTGGTAACACTGATTAACTGGAGATCTGTCCATTTTTGTCAAGTTTTTCTGTTAGTCCAAAGCAAGTATAGAAAATTACAGATTATTGTCTCTTAGTCTAGAAATAATAATTAAATATCACTTTTTTTTTTTAATCGTTTAAAGTTTCCCTTGGCACTTTGCTAGCTTTTCACAGAGAAAACTGAGAAATTTGGATTGGGTCCCACTTTGTCAGGTGCTGTCAGGCAATCTAGACACAGAACAGTAGTTTGGCATGATAGCTGTCTCCAGATAGCTTTGTGGACAAGACCTGATCTTTAAATCAAGTAGTATCTTAATTTTACTTCCTCCCTCCCCTAATAGAATGAAATTTCCCCAAAACATCTATAGGTTTCAAAACCTATGTCTCTAGAAGCCATATTTGTCATATGACATGTAGATACTATTATGCAACTTTTTCTTTCCTTTTCCTCCATTGGCAAAGACGTTCTCTCTGCACCATGTGCTGTGTACTATCCAGTTTCCTACTCCTTCTTCCATGAGAAGTAGAGAGAAGATTTGTTCTGGCATCCCACTGTAATCTCTAGCTTCTCCAGGACTGAGGTGATGAGGTTTACCACAAGCTTGGTGATTTCTCCCTGACCTGGATCTGCTGTCAAAACAACAGAGCTTCTGGTCTTAATGACTCCAGGTATCTCAGCTCTCCCCCTGGGGCACTGTACTCACAGCTGACCACTCACTTCAGGGGCTCTGAGCACCTCCTTCATTGTTACCATGGATTTGTCATGTCTCCTCATTTCTCTTTTCTTTTCCAAGAGCCAGGACTGGCAACGCCACACAGCTGCTTCTGTGAATGCACAGCCAGAGAGCGTGACCTGCAATAGTGGAGAGGAAGGAGAAATATTGACAGTTTATGGCTTTTTCTCCTCTATAACATTATAGTGACTGGAATGTTGCAGTATCAATATGAACACTTGAATTCACCAGTGTAAGTAAAGAGAAATCAAGACTGCCTATGCCATGGTAAGGTCATACTTCTTCAAGAGCTGCACTTCTGAGCAAAACATAAAACTCCAAACAGTGGCTGGACACCATGTAGTTGTTTGGATCAGTGGAGCTTATGGAAGTTTACACTGTGATTTCAGATATTTATGCTTGAGAGAGCTGTTTTATTCCTGTTGTCTACTGAATATTATTGCTGTTAAGTATGATCACGAGAAGTCATTGACATAGAGTGAAAAAGAATGCAACCTTGCAATGGGATTTAGGCTTCTTTTTGGACTACAGATAGTTCTTGTGGATGAATCACACGCAGTATGGCATGAGCATAGTTAATTTGATCTTGGCTCAGATATTTTCAATCAATGGAAGCTGACCTAATGTAATATAGTCTCAGGTTATCTATTTTCTTTTCTTGGTATACAAATTGTTTCTATTTTATGAAGTAAGGCATTAACAGAATGTAAAATATTTTGAATTCCTGTCATGCATGAGCAATTGATGTCTGCAATGAGCCTGACAGTGAAAAGATAAGTTAAAAGTTATTTAGGCAGCTTCTACCTCAGCTATAGCAGACCAATAATACTTTAATAGCTTCTAAATTATCTTCTTGTTTTAGGTTATGTCATAAAATAATTGCAGTATAGTGTTTCATGTAAAATTTGAATGTTTTTTATTTAATTTGAAAGATAAGCCCAGTATCAATTTTTTCCATAATTTTCAGTGCAATTTTTATAATAATTTGATAGATAAGTTCAATTACATTTTGTTCCATGGTGGTGATACAATATTGAAAATTTTTAATTTTCTTGCACTATAGCCTGTGAGATTGCCTTAATCATTACAGCACATGAAATCACAGGTTATCTATTCTTTTCTTGCACTTTCTGACATTAGCAGAGTTCTCGTCTTAATGCTTTTAACAAGGTACTTACTTAAACAATTATTTCTGGGTGCTCTGAATAATACATGGAAATAGGGAATGTTCCCAGCAACACTCACACCACTTTTTGCATGATGGTTGCAGGCCCTGGAAAGAGATCATATTTATGCTATCAGTAGCACACTATTGTAATTAAAAATTAGTTCCATTGCTAGTGAAGAAAGGAAGATTAAGAAGATGAATGAAAATTTAAAAAAACCCATGAATATACTAAGACTCAAGATGTGCTGGACTGTAATTGCCCTCTTTCCTCCATTTGTTTCCTTTTCTTCAGTTAGAAAACTATTAGCAACTTTCTAGTACTACAAGGGCTAGTTGTACAAGGACTCTTTGGGATGAAAGCATTATAAATAAAACCTCTCATCATACCCCTCAAATTCCCATTTTCCCCTGTTTATGTGATGTTCACCCACAGCTTGTAAACAATGGGTTTCTTTGCTGAGTGAAGGAGACTCAGATTCAGTGTGAACCCTGCAAAATTACTTTTTCCCTTGCTCAATTTCAAAGCACAATGCTTCAGAAAGGGAGAGGGAGAGTCTACCAGGTAATATTTAACAGGCCATGTTTAGAAAGGAAAGAAAGAAAGACAAAGGTAACAAGAGCTTGCACATGAGAAGTTAGAGGAATATGAATGAATAAGATGAAAGAAGAAAAGAACCAGAACTTAAAAGATAGAGAGACAATATATTGCATCTATCTTAAGCTAGATGTTGTTCAATTTGGCTGATAATCTAGGAGACTAATACTCATCTCCCTTTCTTGCACAGAAAGATATGAAGGTCTGGGCAGTTAGATAAAGAAATTTCAAATATATAGATCCAATTTTTAAAACTCCTCAGGTAGCACGAATTATGTCACAAATATGTATTTAAAGTATTCTTTTTGTTCATCAGACTCAAAACAATGCACTTTGGGAGGTATTCTGCTTGGAGTGAAGCTGGCAGACCATGTGTTAACAGAATAGTATGTACCTGTCAGTAGTTAGAAACTATAATCAGCCAAAATACTTTTCCAACTTTTCAGATTAGCTTCTTCTATCAGAACTTTAGCTTTTTGATTAGCAGTTTTATGAACATTGTAATGCAGATTTGTAATGAATTGTGGAAGGAAGGCTGCATGAAAGTCATATGATATGAATTTCCATATGAAAAGCATGGAGAGATACTGGTATCACTGTAACTTAGAAAAAAGAGAAAAGAAAAGAAAAGAAAAGAGAAAAGAAAAGAAAAGAAAAGAAAAGAAAAGAAAAGAAAAGAAAAGAAAAGAAAAGAAAAGGAAAGAAAAGAAAAGAAAAGAAAAGAAAGGAAAAGAAAAGAAAAGAAAGGAAAAGAAAGGAAAAGAAAAGAAAGGAAAAGAAAAGAAAGGAAAAGAAAAGAAAAGAAAGGAAAACAAAACAACGAACAAACAAAAAAACCCAAAAACAAAACAGAAAAAAACCACCTACCTGAAATTTTAGTTTTCTTAAATAAGTACTGAAAATTGTTGTTGACTTAACAATTATGATTACAGACATTTGAGAAATATTATTCAAAGCAGAAAAAGAGAAAGTAATGCCTCCTCAATAGAAAGTACATACTCCTACTAGTAAGAGTCAGTGATAACACTGAATATAATATTTGTACATAAAAACTCCACATTGTTTGAATGCTAGTATTAAAGAGATATACCCCCAGTTATGTAACAATTAGTAAATAAAATACTAAATTAATAATGCATTTTCTTGCTAAATTAATAAGGTATTTTATCTTATTGACAACCGGTTGTCATAATTCTAAGCATCACGACTGAAAACTGAATAGACTGCAGTACAGAATTTATTGTCATGTAGGATTCTTGTACTTTGATTACCTGCCTTTCTTTATAGATTTGATTTCTATTATTACATTCTAAACACCTGTATGTCACAGAGATTTATTTGTAAGCTGTTACTGCTTTCACCTGTGTCAAAACAGTGGAAGTTTAAGGGACCACTAGAAAATCCAATGAAATACTGCAGCAAATGATTTGCTTCTAAAAAGGTTTTTGAACTACTGTACACTGCTGGTGAAGGCTCATAAAGAAACAAACAAATCTGTCTTAAATTTTAAGAGAGAAGGGGAGAGGGGAATTCTGTTGAATTCCTACCATTTATAACAAACATACAGCTCTTCAGTAATCTATAAAGAAAATAATCTATTCCAGTGTGATTTTAATCTTTATTTTTGCCTTCAGTAGACAGCATATGTAATAGGATAACTGCATTTTTAAAGATCCATGATATTGTTTATAGAATGGCATTTCAGCTCGTATCAATGTGATACCTACAAATAAATACTAAGAACATGCAACAGGAAAGATTTTTAAATGATCTTTAAACGATCTCTCAAACACGTATTTCTAGAGTTATACCCCAAGGAAGAAATATTCTATTTTAAATGTGATATTCTGATCTGTCCATATGTCTGAGGACTTTTCAGTTGTTCAACATTGTCACTTGACTGAGAAACAGACATACCAGTCAAACAAGAGCTGTGATTTTGCTTTAAGGTCCCTGCTTTTTTATGCATTGACTAGAAGAAATTCCCACTAAAGCAGAAAATGAAACCAAAATGGAGAAGAAAATATTAGAAACAAAGCTGACTAGCAAACTGAAGAAAGAGCTTTCTATTCTTATTAGATTGAAACATTTAAATATTATCACCATGACCAACTCAATCAGAAAAATAGAGGAAGTCTACCAAGACTATCAACAAGATAAATCTTAACTGAGGGTATAAGAAGCACAAACTGAAATTAGAGAACCAAAGGTAATGTAAAGCGCTGAAAGCATGTGGACTTCAGATGAGTAAGGATTGCACTGACATGTTTTTCTTTGCAATAACATGTGTTTCCTGAAGAAAACTAGCAATTAACATGAACAGGTCAGACAGAAAGTTTGGATGAATTTTATAGTGTTCTTTTTGTCTTTCATGTGAGTAGAACAAATTCATCAGGGTTTTTAAAAGGTTAAAGGTGCAAAAGCCAGAAGTACCTTCTAGAATACCTCACTCAGTCATTTGTTGTCTTGGAGAAAATCAAGGCAAACAAGACTAGTAGTCATAGTCAGAAACTCTCTAACTCTAGATCATTATTCCGACTATTTCTCAGTATTGCCTGTTTCATTGGTGAATTCTTTTTCTGCTCTGCCTGACTCATTTGTGAGTCCCTATTTGTGACTCACTATTCAATGAAGCAGTGTGAATCCAGGTGTGAAGGAGAAAAACTTTTGAGAATTTATCACATTGGGAAAGATGATTACCCTGACACATACTGGAATGCACTGAATCTACATCCAAAATACACTGTGAGAAAGACTTCAGGAAAAAAGCTAAGACCATGACATTGGGAGCTCTGTGGAAGTCCTTGATTGCTTTGTATTGTCCACATGGTGACACCTGCACTGGTATCTGAGATATGTGATGGTGGCCATAGCATATGTGGCTTTTCCACATTATAGTGAGTTCTTGGACTTCTGTAAATCAAAAACACAGATTTAAAGTCACCCTCTGCCAGAAGCTCATTCTAGGCTTGAAGAGCTTGGGTTTGCATCCAAGCAGTGCATTCAAATATGGATCTAGCCAAAATGAGAGACTTTATAAGTGCTGAGTGATACTCAAGCACCAATTGTCACAGAACATCATTTCAGTATGAATACAATGTTAATAACAGTAAGTAGATTGTCTCTGCATGTTCATTACTTTGTATTACCTAAATCTGTGCTTGTTGGGCCAAATACCCATTAAATTCAGAGATGGTTATAATGTCTCCACCGTAAGCATCTCCCAGCTGCACCAAATTCCAGTTAATGAGTCACGGCATTGGGTATGTGTAGAAAAAAGTGAACAGTGTGGTATAAATTTTAACCTGAATTCTTTTTTGTAGCTGAGTGTAGCAGCAGTTTGTGTTTTCCTTTTGGCCAAAGTTGATAATTACAACTAATGGCATTGAAATCTGTGGGAATGCTGATCCTGAACAGAAAAGTGCCTTACATGATTGTCTCAGCAATGGCTTCACAGAAAATAAACTAGGTAGATATGGTAAGCTCACCTCATGAATTCTCCAGCATTTTCCCAGGTAATAATTGAAGGTGGGCTTTCTGAGGCATTCTCCTTCACAAAACAATCTGACTTCTTATCATTATTGTTTATTTGTCTTAAAGAAAAAAGTTGAGATAGTGAAACTCACATGGAACAAGTAAAATAGAAAGGATGCATGAATGATACAAAATTTTTATTTATTTCCTTGGGGACTCACTCAATTCTACCAGTCTGATGACGACTAATGTAGCTGGAGCAGGAAGGTCATTACCAGACAATGGAGCCTGTTTATTATGTCTTCTGCTATTAGGATGAGCTATTTCCTCCAGTAGATTGTTTAGGATTTCTCAGGGATAGCATTTCTACAGCACATCTTGGTTTCTCCTTCTTTCTTTTTTTTCACGATCAAAAGAAGCAATTTAAAGCTAGAGTATTTTTCTAAAGTGCATACACTCTCTAATATATCCTGGGAGTTGGTAAGTTTCTACAAGCACTGGGAGTGAAGGACTTTATCAATTGCAAGCATTCTATGCCTATTATCATTTTATTCAGGGGTGAGCAATGGAAAGGAGCTTAAAAAGTGTGTGTTACAGTGTGTGGTCTACAGACATTGCTCCAAACTGCATACCTGGGGTCTGTCCTGCCTGGAGGGGAGCAGGACCCTATCTGTAACCTGCCTCATACTGCACCTTGTAGTCCTAATACACTGCCAGGACTAGCTGCACAGAGACAGACACTCTTTGGCTGGGCTACCAGCTTGTCTCTACCTGTGCCATTTGGAAGTGATAGGGAGATGTGAAGGAACCAGGAGCAGCCCTGCACACCCTTTCCATCAGGAAGGTTGAAGGCAGCTGGCATACCCTAACATAGGGGAAGAAGGTATACTGAAATGAGAAAATGAGTGGATGGCTATTAGAAAATTATCTTTTGTATATTGGTGCATGTTGCTGTTCTAAGACATTTTCTGTAATATTGGTAACCAGATCTACTCATCTCAAGTTTATATTTAGCTTTAAGCCTTTCCACCAAAAAAAAAAAAAGAAAAGAAAGAAACTGAATGTGTTTTACTTCCCAGGGCAAGAATGTTTCTTCCCAGATTTGCTCAGCTAGCACAAAAATGAAATACAACATTGTAACAACAGAAATATTTAAGTTGTTTTCCACTTTTGGTTAAGAGCTAGCTTTATTCTTTTGTTACTGCTTTTGGCAGTGGTTTTCAGTTGATTTATGTGCTTTGTGTATTAGGCAATTACAACGCTAATTTTTTTTCCCTAAAGGAAAAGATAAATCATATAGGATGAATAGACAAACTCGGGGGTTTAATGACAGGGAAAACATAATTCTTTTTTTACTCTGTGAAACATTGACAATCAGCTATTAGAGGCACAGGAATGTTGTTTCTTTTTTTTATTTCTACTACTTCTTGTACTTTTAAAATCACTGAGTAAATTAGAGTATTTGTATGGAGAAGATCCTATCTTTACCTTTTTGCCTCAGAATCCTAGTCCAAATACGTACTGTTGTGACAGTGCTAAAAAGAAGAAATGCCAACTGCTAGTTATGATTAATCATGACTAAGGGTTGAAACCTGTAAAAAAAAGCAACGTTTAAATTGAGTGTTGCCTTATTAGAAGTATTTATAGCAATCTCTGTGAAGTATGATATTCTAGTTCTTTATACATTGAGAATGGTTAAACCAAGCATACGATGGAAGGAACAAAAAAATTCATTCAACAAGGAACACTATAATTTTCTCAGTGCTGTCTAAAATAGAAGGTTACAAACCTTGAAGAAGCTCTATTATCTCTGATTAAGCAGATACAATCCAGTTCATGGAGTACATAGTAGGGGGATACTGACAATAACTATCTGTTAAATAGGAATAAGGAATGATCTGAGACTGTAAAGTCTTCCATCCACACAGTAGTAATCAAAACTGAAAGCATACAGAAAAGAGAACAGCTATTGCTCTCCACTGCTCCCCACTGATAAAACAATAATAGAGAAGATATTGTCTACTTAGAAGTGTTTAAGGAAATAAATTCAGGTGAGAGTCATGTTTTTCATTCGAATTTTGTCAGAATCTACCCTCAGCATTCTGTTCATGCTTATTTCTCACAGTAAATCGTCACTGTGTAAGGTAACATTTTCTTTGATTTCTGTCACCCAGGGAATCTATGCATAAATTTTCATTTTTTCATATGCATAAATATTTTCCTTCTTCTTGAACCATCGAAGATAGAATCTGTCCTTCACAGTTCAGCAAACCAGTGTCTCACAGCTGTTTCCATGAATACTTCAGTACTTCCTATGCTAGTACTTCAAAGGAGACTTTCAAAAAAATTCTGTACCACAGGCCTTCCTTTCTCTAATAGTACTGACTGACTTAAGAATTTGCTGAATGCAATTTGATAACACTGGCTGCTATTACAAACTCCTCAACCCCCCAGTTCAGTTTACTAAACAGCTTTGTGGATTTGGAATAACGGTGTGAATATGGAAGGCAATGTAGAGAAGACAGAAATGGTACCACATCGAGATAGCTGTGTTAAGTCAGTGCTGCAGGAAAACAACTTCAGGTGGAAGGGATTTTTCCTTTTAAGGAAACTGAATATTTGAAAATATTTTAAACTAAATGAAACTTTTTCCAAATCAATGTATACATCATTAAAACTTACTTTACATTTGTAATAAATAATTCTGAAGGAAAATAAAAAAGTAAAAAAAAAAAGTTATTTGAACAATAAAATGGTTTTAAATTTTCCATGATTTTTTCTAACAAATAAGTTTAATAAAAGCAATATATATCCTTGAAAATGTTAGTGTCACTGAATGAGCAATTTTTCTCTGGGAAGTTCACCTAATTCTGATTTATCTCAGTTTAATGCATGGAAAATCAATAGGTACACTGAATCACTATGGGCATACCATGTCTGCAACACCTTTAGTCACAATTGGCAATTTCTGACAGACTTTTAGGGCTATTTTTCATGTGTTCAAGTAGTTTGCTCTTAGTGCTTCTTATAATGTCATAGTTCTTATACACTACGAAGTTTTACTATAACTACACGAGTATCGTAAGAACTAAAAGTCTTAAAAAGAAGTAGCCTGTCACATGCAAGCACAGAACAAACAAACAAAAAAAAAAAGTGTTAATGACATTACATCATTAGATCAAAAGTTAGAGCAATACAAAGAAATGTGGAGCTATTCATAGAGAGTCTTGGCAGACAAATGCCATTCAGAGCAACCTCAACAATCTAAAGAAATGGGCCAATATTCTTCATTCAGTTTCTTTGCTGGTTTTGTCAGAGACAGGTGTGGCAGAAAAAAGGTCAACAGTCCTAAGCTAAGATAATGTCAGCTGGGCATGAAGGGAAGACCTCAACTAAATGATGGAACTCTGTGCAGCGTGGTCTAATTTCAGGACTGGTCTGGACTATGAGATTGGACTAGATGCCATCAAGGTTATACTATGATTCAGTAAGCCTCTCAACTTCCAGCAAACTTTTGCTTCTAGTACAGCAAAAAATTTGAGGAATGTTTGAAGAAAAAAGAGGCTGGTACTCAAATTCTGGGAAAGTCCCTACCAGCCCAGTGGGTGTAAAGAGAAAAGAGAGGCCTATTTGAGGTGACTGCTACACACCCACGAGGAAGGTAGGAATATATGTCACTGTCTTAATACGACTAGAAGAAGGACCTGAAATTGAAAATCTATTAATTTCCAGTGATAAAAAAGACAGTATTTAATCTGTAGTTGCAGATGACGTCATCTAGAGATAAGGGCAGAACATGAGAGATGAATGCACAGATACCTACAGAATCACCATGGAAAGTGGGCATATGTGATGTGAAGAAATGATACAAGGAAAGTTTAATGGAAGAATTACAAAGTGGGTGTAGGGGAGCTAGGAAAAGATTTTCAGAGAACTTAATCACAGAGATTAAAGACAACAGACCAAAAGAGAAGAAAGTAAAATTCTGATTTTGTAGGAAGAGCAAATGAAGGAACTGGAGATCACTGAAGTGGTCACTACAGCAGCTCATTAAATGCTGCAGGGAACCTTAATGATTTTAAGGTTGCTTTAAAATAAGGAAAGAGAGAATACTTGAAAAGAAATTGTAAATGGAAGTTGAAGCAGAATAGAATATATATTGACAGTTACAGAGATTGTTAGGGCTGAAAATCTGAGTTTGGTTTGGAAAAAAGGAAGCTTGAATCTATGATGTAAGGAGCAGAAAAATGTTTGAGGTAAAAGGTGACTCAAACTGAAGTTGATGTCAGAATATTGAAGACTAAAGAAAATAGTGGTAGTAGTACCAATGTAGTAGCATGCAACTCTACAGACTTGGGGAAGAGTGGCTGGAAAGCTGCCCAGTGAGGAAGGACCTGTGGATGTTCATCGATGGTCGGCTGAACAACAGCCAGCAGTGTTCCCAGGTGGACAAGAAGGCCAGCAGCATCCTGGCCTGTGTCAGCAATAGTGTGGCCAGCAGGGCCAGGGCAGTGATCATCGTGCTGTACTTGACACGGGTGAGACTGTACCTCGAAACCTGTGGTCAGTTCTGGGCCCCTCACTACAAGACATACATTGAGGTGCTGGAGCAGGGCCAGAGAAGGGCAATGAAGGTGGTGAATGATCTAGAGCACAAGTCTGATGAGGAATAGCTGAGTGAACTGGGGTTGTTTAGCCTGGAGAAAAGGAGCGTCTCTACAACTACCTGAAAGGAGGTTATAGTGAAGTGGGAGTTGGTCTCTTCTCCCAAGTAGCAAGCAACAGGACAAGAGGAGGTAGCCCCAAGTTGCCCCAGGGGAGGCTTGAATTGAATATTAGGAAAAATTTCTTCACTGAAGGGCTAATCAGGCACTGGAACATGCTACCCAGGGAAGTGATTGAGTCACAACCCCTGGAGGTGTTTAAAAGACACATAGATGGGTCACTTAGGGACATGGTTTACTAGTGAACTTGGCAGTGTTAGGTTAACAGTTTGACTTGATGAGCTTAAGGGTCTTTTCCAACCTAAATAATTCTACCACACTATGATTTTAAAAGTTCTAGTTATGGAAAATCAGATTATATTATTCGAATTTTTTCACTGAATTTTGTAATTTAGAAAACATGCTGTACTTATAACACAGTGTTGATAGAAAATCAAGGGATATAAGAGAACTTGGAGATGATGTTGAATTATGGTGGTATGTCATATCAATCAGGCTTAATGTGGGGTGGATTAGTCATGAATTTTGGCTAATGATTAGTCATTGGTCTACACACATCTAGACTGAGCATATAATGCTATTAAGGATACAGATATTAAGGTTAAATCAAAAAAATACGCTATGTTTTATAGTAAGCTTAGTTCTTTCTTGAGTTCCAGAAAGCACTTTTTGTGGATCTGTAGGAAGAACTGCCTGATATTTGATTCCCAGCTTTAATTCAAAGGTAGACCTTAAACAACACACCTAACAAATCTCAGATTTCAAGATCGGATTTTCTTTAAGTTAATGATCTCTGGGAATCAAAGGAAAGACAGAAGTCAGCAAACACATTTTACATAAGTCCTGTTAACTTCTGTCCCTGAAGAAATTCAGTTGGCCAGTACACTTTATACATTGAAATATTTTCATAACAACTATTCAGCTAATGATTAAAACACTTCTGATTAAGCAATTCTGTGGAAAAAAAAAAAAAAACCATGTCTAGTTCTAAGTAATTAATATAATTAATATTTTTTTTGTGCACATACAGCTTATCTGCATGTATAATCTAACATCAGCCAAAGTTTTCATTTCAGTATCCCAGTGATGAGTAAAATAATTAAATAATCTTACTGAGCTTGCAAGTATATTTTTCTTTTCAATGTCTGTGAAAAATTAACAGAAGTGCATATCTTTGTTCTTCATTCCACTTTTAATGAATTTATGGAATAGAATACATTGTATATAATGTAATACTGGAACATTGTCAGTTAATACTTTCAGGTGGTGATATAGCTGTTCTGGTCAATCATCTGTGAACAAAACATTATCTACTTACTGCAAACACGTTTCTGATTGCAAAAATGGATTAGATGGTCATATTTGAAATTATTTTCTCTTGAGCTAAAGATTGCAGTTAGAACTATTTTCAACTAAAAACGGACCATAATTAGGCAATTTTAACTCAGCAATATCAATAAAACTAGCAAAAATAGTGTCTTGGTTTTGATCATTGCACGAATTATACACAGCTCCATTCAGGTCTGGAGTAATGGTTCTATTCCTGTCACAAGATCTTTGATCAGAAATATCTCTTGCTCCTGATGATCACAAGCTGTTAATTATACTTTTTTGAAAAGGGGAGGACAAGGAACATAACACAACAAAATCTCTTGTGAAATCATTCAAGCATCTTAAAGAGACAGCGAGCCTAGTCTTTTTGTCTGTATAAGACCAAACTGTTCTTCATTATGAGTGTTAACTACTACTTTAGAGTTAAAATTATTCCATTTTTCACAAATGCCTGTTAATTTCTTATGATATGTTTACACATTGAATAGCCCCTTATTTTATTTTTGCATTATTTCAGATTATGGTAATGTGAAATCCAAATTCACATATCCTTAATCCTTAAAATTCTACCTCATCTCAGAGGCTTTCATAGCCTGAAGAACAAATTATTTTTACTTTTTACTTGCTCAGATTTTTTTCAAAGAATACAGGCTTTTGTGCTATTGTTCATTGTTTAGAAACAGATCACTAAATTTTCTAATATATTAATTATCATAGAATCATAGAACGGTTTGAGCTGGAAAGGACCTTAAGATCATCTAGTTCCAACCCTCCTGCCATGAGCAGGGACACCTCACACTAGACCATGTCACCCAAGGCTCTGTCCAACCTGGCCTTGAACACTGTCAGGGTTGCAGCATTCACAACTTCCTTGGGCAACCTATTCCAGTGCCTCACCACCCTCACTGTAAAGAACTTCTTCCTTATATCTAGTCTAAACTTCCCCTGTCTAAGTTTGAACCCATTACCCCTTGTCCTACCACTACAGTCCCTAATGAAGAGTCCCTCCCCAGCACCCTTGTAGGCTCCCTTCAGATATTGGAAGGCTGCTATGAGGTCTCCACACAGCTGCTCTTCTCCAGACTGAACAGCCCCAGCTTTCTCAGCCTGTCTTCGTATGGGAGGTGAGCCAGTCCCCTTATCATCCTTGTGGCCTCCTCTGGACTTGCTCCAACAGCTCCATGTCCTTTTTATGTTGAGGACACCAGAACTGTACACAATACTCCAAGTGAGGTCTCACGAGAGCAGAGTAGAGGGGCAGGATCACCTTCTTTGACCTTCTGGTCACGCTTCTTTTGATGCAGCCCAGGATACGGTTGGTTTCTGGGCTGCAAGCGCACACTGAAGCTGGCTCATCTCAAGCGTCTCATCAACCACCACTCCCAAGTCCTGCACAGGGCTGCTTTGAATCTCTTCTCTGCCCAGCCTGCAACTGTGCCTGGGGTTGTGCTGACCAAGGTGTAGGACCTTGCACTTGGCTTGGTTGAACTTCATGAGGTTGGCATTGGCCCACCTCACAGGCGTGTCAAGGTCCCTCTGGATTCAGAATTATTTATTAATTTCCTCAATAAGATAGCTTTGATCTATACATCACTGAAATTGCAAATATTATAAGAATATAAAATTGGAAATAGAGTTTGTATACTAGACAGGCAACATAACTAACATAACTAACATCCCAGATAATGTGAATTTCAAATGTTATATGTAGTACACTCGAATATTTATTATTTATAATGTGTTGCTTATGTAGATCTCCTACTGTGATACTAGCAACAGTACACCATAATTTATAAACATTATCAATACGATGAAAAATTTAATAAATTAATTTTCTATCAAAAATTAAAATCCAGGAATATTTAGGTAATATTTTATCATACAATCAAAAACAGTTTGAGAGCATAAAAATATTGCAGGACTCGCTATTTCAATTTTTAACAGCAAAAACTCCAATAGTTCCTTGACCTTATATATGAGCAGTTTGATTCCTAATCCAAATTAAATGTTGGATCTCTCTTGCAACATTATCAACTGTTATTCACATTGATACTCCTAGAAACATTTATTCTAGTACTTTTAATCTCTAAATCCATTTGATAATATTATTTTTAATAAACAGTGGAATTAATGGTTCCAGAAAGATAATGGTACAATGAAATATGATACGTCAAAAGATAGAGGAGGGAAGAAAATTTGTAACTTAGGGATGACTGAAATGCACTATTGTAGAAAAATGTTGATATTTTTCTTGTTTATTTTGTTTCAAGAAGACTTGTATGTTCTCAGTTTCACTAATGCAGTACATTCCAGTCTAAAACCTGTTGACAGACTTCTATTCCAGCTGACTACTGTTCACACCTCAATAAGCAGGTCTCTTTTCCTAGTGTGTATCTGTTTTTTGTAATTACATTGTTAGAAGAAAACTTGTTGCACAAGAAAAGTTTCTTATTGTAACTGATTAAGAAAGGGAAGTCATAATTGATTTTCAATGTGTATAATGAAGCAAGTTGTTAGAATTTATATATTAATACAGATGATAGTTTCTTGTCTCACTGAGTAACAAGATTAATTGCCTCCTATGAGAAATATTGACCTTAGCTTCACCCCAGCTAATATTTACCTTTGCTGTCAATGAGTCTTAATGTCTTTATCTGAAGGAGTCAATATCCATTTATCGTGAGCATGACGGAGACTTAAAAACATAAACACAACTTTGTATTAAAACACATTGGCAAACACGTGAAGAATTAAGTAAAATGTATTGGGCACATTGTATCTCATTATAATCCAACATTTCTACCTTGTAACAAGACCTGATTAGGTGGTTTGGGATTTTTTTTAATGTATGTATGTTTAACACTCACATGACTTTACTGAAAATTATTTCAATCCATTCTGAACAATGACCAGGTGTTTAAAAATTCAACATAAAGTTTGGTTATTGCATCCAATTATCTAAGCAGACAATTATTTTTTATTTTGTGTCAGGATCAAATTGTGCCATCTACAGGTAGATATAATCAAGAAATGTAACTCTAACACCAAAAGGACTTGTTCCTTGACAGGGTATCCTGGCCAACATCCATGTCTCTCCATCTCTCTTACACCCAAGCAGTCATATGTCTTTTCAGAGTCTTCCCGCTCTGATTTTTGTCAATTCTTTCATAACACAAAACCAGGATAAATCTGTTATTTTTCTTTTGCATAATGGATGGATATATACCACCGAAAGCAGATCACAGAGTGTTTACTTACTGTCAATATTTGTCTCATTTTCTTCATTCACCATTGTAAGAAAATTCAAAGCTATCAGATTTGCTGAGTATTTATCTGTTGGTAGGCAATTGGTGAGGAAGGATTGCGTTTTAAGTCTTTAAGCATTATGAATACAATCCTGCATGCTTTAAAACCGTATCTGTGATATTTTATGATACCATTTAACATTTGAATGGACCATAACCGGGGCTAAAATTTACTTCTGCTTGACTAACAGGTTTGATTTTGCCAGGAGTGTGACCAGATCAATAGACGGTGATTAAAACTAATGAAGCTTTGAAAACCTTGAAAGCCTCAGCTAAAGAGAGAATGTTTAAACTGAGTGAGCTTTCAAGTCTAAAGAGAGCTTAATGAAATTCTCACCAAACTCATTCTCACCCTAGCACACACAAACATTTAAAACATCTGAGCTCCATTCCCATCATATTTTTCCTGTACTGCAGACACAGCAATCTTTTTCCCTGGCAGGTTTCACTCTAAAATGAAACAAACAAATCCCTGGAATGAAATATTGGCAGCTTTCAGGATCAAGTTTCACCCTGACAAGTCAGCATGCCAGCCAAACAGCAAAGAGTTTGTGAACCCTTCCCATACCAGACTTGAAGGGTTAAAAGGCTGGTGAGTGAGAGACTGTTGATGAGACTTTTGATGATTCACCAGCCTTTGAATTCAGTGGACCATATTTAACCATCACAGGCCTACACACATCTAGACCGAGCACATAATGCTACTAAGGTTAGATCAAATGATTTTGTTATGTTTATACAGTCAGCTTAATTCATTCTTGAGCTCCAGAAAGTGCTTTTGTGTATCTTACTAATGCTTTAAACAGGCTAAAACTTCAGTTATGGAGTTTAAGCTCTCACCTATGCAGGACTCAAAATGAGTGTCTTGCCATTCCTTATTGTGGTGTGGGAATGGAAAAACTAGCAGGATGGTCCTTTTAGTCCCAAAATAAATCAGCTATTCACAAAAGTAAAAATTAAATATTAATAAAACAAATTTTTGTCTTTCCTAGCTGCTTGATCTCATGAGCCAGATTGCCAGCTTTGACCCTGGAGGTCTTCCAGAGATATGTTTATTTTACCCTGTTTACTTTTAGCTTTATATCCACTGGCAAATATTTTATTCTTGTCTGCTTGCTTGGAAATTAAAAATATAAAAACCACGCCTCTCAAAAATAATTTCTTAATGAAGTCGCAAGATCATTCCTATTAAATAGCAATGTAGTCCAGTGACAGCAACCAAGGAAAATGGGAACTTGCTGACCACTTCAATTTCCTGAAGAATCTGACAAAGACATGATATGTTTTGAACTTTGTCAGTAATTTCTAAGAATGCAGTACAAAAAACGTAATTTAACTTGTATACAAACTATATATTTGCTCTACACAAACTTCAAAAAACTTATCAGAACTAATTATTTGAAGTCCTTGGGAAAACTGATGGATTGTGATTGCCATGGGGATTTCACTTCTGCTTTTCATCAGTGACAGCACTTGGCTAGACTTGACTTAAAAGTATAACTCATGTTTTCTGGGTGAAACTAAGTAGTTAACATCGAAAATCACCTGCCATATAGGTGGACCTTTCCATATAAATTGCATGGGAGTGATTGAAAATTTCACAGGTTGGAATGTGAAAACAAATCTGAGAGCCATGCAACATGTTCATGAAGAACATGTCATGCTAAGACGAGTTTGCCATACTGACAATTATTTTCACTCTACACATACAGATTAACCATGTATGTAAAAAGGATGCATCGTGTTCTTCCTTGCTGATGGTGACTAACTCTGAATTAATAAAATCCAGCATCATTTCAGCTATTTCTCAAAACAAAAAGACTGGTGTCAGGCACTTAGAATACGGACTTTGTAAGAGAAAAATATAAATATTGGAACAGTTCTGATAAAAATTAGATTTACAGTCCTGAACCTCAAACCCTAACTGAGAAGAAAGTAGGTTTGAATTTCATTTGACCATTATTACTGCACCACTCAGAAAATAATTCCCAGATCTGCAGACCTATGTGCAATCCTTTAAAAAATCTGGATCTGGTTCCAATTTTAGATATTGTGACTCACACTTTAATTAATCTAATTAATATGAAAGTTAAGACTAAAGCAAGAACAAATCTCCCGCCAACAAACATAATTGAATATAGAGGCCTGCTACTGTCTTCTCTTGCTGTTTTTATAAAAGCATGCTGTGATTCTTACACAGTGGTCTGGAAGAAGTGATGTCTGTGTGAAGCCTTCGATAAAGACACTCTCTTCAGAGGGAGGTAGAGTGTCTTGGTATCCCCTGGTCCTTAGTATTTGTTTTCAAATCACTTCTTTGCATGGAAGTTTTAGGATCAGCTTTTTGAAACACCTGAATGTCCCAGGATATTGCTCAGAAAGCCTTTATCCATAACACAAGGTTCAGGATTGCATCTGGGAACCAGACTCTTAGGTATCACACATTATTCATTGTTGCTGCAACCTAATTACAAAAACAAATAGATACTAAAATTACATGACAATTTGCAAACCTGTATGCCTTGTTTTCTTTTGGGGGATTTGTTGTTATTTGTGTTAGATTTGTTGGAAGTATTTAGGCATATAATTTTTTGAATAGATAATTACTATAATATTTTATTAGAAATGGTGAATTTGCCATTGATTATGAACTCGCTCCTTCCTGAGATGAAATTTAGAGGAGGTTCATGCTAAAAGTTGAAACGGTTTAGGGAACACAAAGGTGTACTGGATGACCTTGCACACATTTGTTACTAAGAACTTTGCATTGCCTGTAGAAATTTAACATTTTTACATTCAAATCTTTTCCAGCTTAGAGATAAGCATTATGGTGTTAAATTTGCACACAGAAAATCTCTGGTCCATGGTCTTAATTAATGCATTTGAAGGCATTGAAATCTCTTGGAGTGCATTATATGGAGGTCTGTAACTCCAAATCAGAATTTGAAACTGAAGAATAGAAACAGAGACAATAAATGTCTTTCTCAATCTTTGATTAAAAAATAAAAATCAAAGGTTTTGAATGTAATTTCCACCATCTGATTAAAAGAATAAGTCATAATGATGGCATTATAGAGAATTTATTTAGTTATATCTCACAAGTTGGAAACATACTAGCCTTTTAAGATGAAATTTTTGTTCTGTTAATTTTATACAGCTTGATGATAGGGGTGAATATAAAGATATAAAGTAAGTACTGACAAACCATGCTGGTCTTTATTGCATTGTTCTTTAAGATTAATATTTTGTAGTTATTTTCTTCAATATGTAAGAATTTATTTTGAGTGTTTGTTTATATTTATGTCAATTCTCCATATACGTATTTGGTGTAAAGGATATAGGGGTTTCAGGGTACCGGGGTGGGGGGAAAGAGGTCCAAATTAAGTTGAAAATAACATTTTCATGCTAAGATTGAAAGATGCTGCATCAGGCAAACCACACAGTTCTTTTAGACTGAGAGGCTTGTCCATATGTACCTATATATAGAATTCTCCAGCCAAAGACTTGATGATCTGGGACAAAGGGTGTCTCGCCCTTTGTGACAGATCAAGGGTTGAGGCCTGCAGCCCGTGTTCAGCAGAACTCCCACTGCACTCACAGGGTTTAATAACTTCAGAGGAAGCCTTGTCAGCAGCTCAGAGGCAGGTATTATTGCTGTCTCATGACAATATAGGCACCAGCTAGTTACCTTCAGTTCAGTTTTGACCCTATCAATCATCTATTTTTATGATACTCCAGGTACTACAGTGTTTGCTTCTGTGACTCAATGTACTTCTTGTTCTGTCAGAATTTCCATTGTAAAGTGTTTATTTTAGGTTTTTTATATACCAGTTTTAAAATTGTTCCTTTGGACTGAAACCTGGTATTTCAGACCAATGTTTTTCCTGATCTGTAAAAAGACAAGTAGAAAAACACTCTTACAAAACTAAAGTAAAACAGATGTTTAAAATTATTTTAATTGAACTTGTTCTCAACTCCTATAATTACAGAATTAAAACAAAGATTTTTATTGAAACAGCAGAAATTCAGGTTGGATATAAGGAAGAAGATCTTTACAGTAAGGGTGGTGAGGCACTGGAACAGGTTAGCCAAAGAAGAGGCAGATGCTCCATCCCTGTCAGTGTTCAAGGCCAGTTTAGGCAGAGCCTTGGGTGACATGGCCTAGTGTGAGGCTTCCCTGCTTGTGGCAGGGGGCTTAGAACTAGACGATCTCAAGGTCTTTTCCAACCCAAACCATTATATAATATTATGATTCTATGAAACTCAGTTATTTATCAGTTGATAAGCTTAGTGATCAGATGTTCATCAGGAACACTGTTGGTTTTGGGTTTTTTTTTAAAAACCCACAGTAATAAAACCATTTTGTGTTTCCTGTGCTCATCAAGAATAAAGAAATTATGATAAAATTAACATATTCTAAACAGGCAAAATATCACCAGTGGAGTCAGAATATCAGACTAAACAGATTAGGTTGGACTAGACTGAGCTATTCTTGTTTAATAAGACTATTCTTACGATTGTGTTCATCACTAGAAAATGCACATGCATGCTTAAGTGATTAAAGTCACCATCTCAGAAGGCCATGATGTCATGCAGATAGGAAGGATTTAAAAATTTTGTCACATGTAACAATACTAATAATGATTGAAAAAAAAAATGTGCAAAATCTTGATATGGCATAAGATTTCTCATAATGACCATTCCTGAAGCAGTATTAGAACAATACATGTGACAATTAAAGAAAGTATCCTTCCTTCTCTTGAAAGATTATATGTCAGATGTTGTTAGAAATAGACATTAAATTGATTGTACCAATTGAAATGCAGCATAGGTATTTCTCCCTGATTCCATCTTCATAAAAGAAATGGTGAAATGGATGTTAGCAGCTGTCAATGAGCAAAGGCATCCATTCTTCAGTGACTGATAACTGACCAAGGTCTTTGAGGGCATATTTTTACAAAACCCACTCTGAACATGTCTTTTCTACAATGGCCATTTATTTTCTATTTGGCAAATTAAAACTTTTAATAAACCAGTTGTTGTCATTCAGACTATATTTCAAGTCAGCATGTGTTTCCTTTCTCTCTTCAGAAGTTAAATGTTTGCCCTTGCATTAAAAATATTGTGGAGGTTCATTCAAAAGCACTGTCAATATTCCATTGGGAAGGTGCACTAATGAATAGCAAAACAGTGACAGAAAAGTGTAAACCGCAGGTAGTTTACAGATAAGGGTGAAACATTACCTATGTCCTCCAGAACTGAGGCACAGCAGGATGTTCTCTCTGATGCTGTCTCAGATAATCCTGTCATGCCTAACTGCTACAGGGACATATGGTGTCTGAATTCCTCATCTTTACGGTGTCGTGTCTCACTCAATACTGTCTTGTAGAAGAAGAATACAGAACAGGGCAATGCAAGGAAGTAGCTGAAATTGTCTGCCTTGAGCACTGGTGCTTATTAAAGCAAAATCTTGAACAAACAGAAAATTAGGTGTGCTAGAGGGCAGACATAATAACAGAGAATGTATAATATGATGATTTAAACATGACTGAGTTAACAGAACTGGTACCGGTAAGCTGTTATTTTTTATCAGGGCAGATGTGTTACAAATTTATGTCCTGATGTGAAAATGATCAGAAAATGAACTGCAAAGCAGGACTGTGTTTAGGTTCAATTAAAACATAGATATACATGTCTGTATGAATTTTTCTCAATAACTTGTTCTTTTCTCTTTGGTAATTCTAGCCACAGTGCACTTAGGGAAAAAAAGATAGAGTATTAAATTCAGGTAAATGTCATTCTCTCCAGTAAATGTAGGAAGGAAAGTTCCTGAATACCAATGTGGAAGGGAATTAATATGATTTTTCCTATTTGCAATCATATTCTGCATTTATTGTCAACATGTCAATTGCCTGGATTCTCTGCCAGAATGCAGGCTTTGAAAAAAAGTCTTCATTTCCTAATAACATTAAAATCATACACAGAAGAAATGAAGACTTAAGACTTCAAGTCCTGAAAGGACAAAGGGTAAGAAAGTGCTAGCAAAGAAGAACAAAGCATCTTGCATTTGGTGTGATAAAACTATGAAAAAATGAATAAAATTGCAGTCATATTATCTGGAGAGTTAATATAATAGGCATGTTTTAGGAATAGGCATCTCCAGTAACAGGTCTGCTAACACTTTTGTAACTGAAATACACTTTGAACTCTGCAGAGTGACTCTAACAAAAAGTGGAGAAAGTAGATGACCCATTATCAAATACTTTTCTCCAAACTGGGTAAACTGGGACCTCAACAGCTATGTGTGAGTACTTAGAGTTATGAGTAACCACGCTTCTATATTACTGAAGTTCATGTTTGTGTAAGTCACACCCAGGGTATGCAAATGTCCTGGGTTCAGCTGTAACAGTTATTTTTCTCCATCCTATTAGCTGACACAGCTCTGTGTTTTGACTTCAGTCTGAGAACAATGCTGATAACACACCAATGTTTTAGTTGTTATCATGCTTACTCTGATCAAAGACTTTCCAGTCTTTCATGATCTGCCAGTGAGGAGGGACACAAGAAGCCAGGAGGAAGCAGACAGGACATCTGACCCAAACTAGCCAAAGGGGTATTCCGTACCACACTACGTCATGCCCAGTATATAAACTGGGGGTAGTCACCAGGAATGGCAGATCATTGCTCGGGTGAGGCTGAGTATCAGTCAGCAGATGGTGAGCAACTGTATTGTTCATCACTGCTGTTTATTGGGGTTTTTTTTCCCCTCCCCCTTTTACTTTTATATTCTCTCCCGTTGCTATTTCTTTTATCATTATTATTATTAGTGTTAGTAGTAGTAGTTTTGTATACTTCAGTTACTGGACTGGTTTTTTCTCAACCTGTGGTGTTTGTATTCTTTCGATTCTCCTCCCCATACTGCTGGGAGCAGAGGGGTAGAAAGGGGAGAATAAGTGAGCAGCTGCATGGTTCTGAGTTACCAGCTGGGCTTAAACCACAACTGCAAACAAAAGTCCACTGATCTCTACAGCCAACGTGCTCATACACCTTCACCACTGAAATGCCAGTGGAATGGCAGGTGATGTGTTAGACAAGCTAAGAAGTGTGCTAGCTCTGGTTCTCACCTTCCCCCCCCTGCCCTCTGCCTGCTCTGTGCTCAATCAGCCAGAGACACATGGAGCAAATTGAATTACAGATAGGTCATGACTACTGAGAGAGTATAGAAATGGTAGGATTTCATTGCCCTGTGTGAGCAATGGAAGATGCTTATACTGCTTGCTTGTACATATAACCTGTCTAAAAAGCAGATATTTGAGCTGCTTCTGACCACAAACAGTATCATAAGACTGCTTGGATGATATATTTGATTTATCATGGAAATTCTTCTGCTCCTCCCACAAACGCAGTGCTACTAAGAGCCTTTTAAAATACATCTGGTTTTAATGCCAGGCTCTGAAAAGTGCTTAACTTCTTAGCTATCTGATGTTGGAAAAAGAAGCTCTGTTTCCTGAAACTGACTTTCTCTACTAGAAGGTATTTGATTTGGAAAAATGACATCTGCCTTGTTACTGCCCAACTTCTGCACCATGGCTTTCTCTTTCCTTTCAGATGTGTACTAAAGTACTAAGAAAGGCACAAGATAACTCATTGCCTTTCTTGTCAGATTTCGATCTAGCAATGTTGGTAGAAAATTACCTAATCTCATCTAAATCACTGTGACTTGGGCTTTGGCATTTAAAATACCAAAAATCACAACACGAACCACCAAAGTGCTAACTTTAAGAACTCCTCAGATGTCTCTCACTGTTATCTACAGTGAATGCCATAGGAATACAAACTTACCTGTTGCCCCTCATTGCACACTGTTCAGATCAAAATACCCTCCAGATTTCACTTTTGTCCTGTAAAATGAGTAGAAATTACTTCTCCCTAAACTTACTGATGTTCATAATAGCCCCAGGTTTATAGACTCCAAATCAGCTTTTACAGAAAGTGGGAAACATTTGGCTGATAGAAATGAATTTGTGCACCACTCAGGATGGCAATTTTCAAGCTGTGAAACTGTGCACAACCTCTTGAGGTTTTAGTCTGAAATTTCTTAATCCCCAGGTAGTAACAAGCACAATTAAAATTCCAACCCAGATGATTTGGACTACATAGAGGTTTATCCTTTTTTCTTTCTTTTATTGAAAGATTGGCACTGGGAGTATATTGCAAGAGAAAGACAGGCTTTTACTGGGCCTATTCCTGTCTGTTCAATTAGGAAAGCCAGCAAAAATATTATTAAAAAAAAAAAAAATCTTGCAAAAGTATGGCTATACCTTTCAGTTAAGTTTAAGGTTTACTGGAAATTTTGAAGCAATTAGTCATTTAATATTGTGATAGACTTTCAAATCAATAGTTGAAATGTCAGTAGAAAATAAAGAGTCATTTGGAAGAGATACAGAAGTTGTCAGGAAAATGTCAATCTATGATACTGTAAACATTAAATCTGCCAAAAAAAATGTCACTGATTACATCAGGCTTGACAGGTCGAAAGGACCATCGAATATACTTAATGTAAATGTTATTGTATTTATTTATTCAGGCAATTGCTGCTTGAACTGAACCTGATGACTCTGTGTATCCAGGCACACATATTTATATTCCGTATGCCACTGAAGAGCAAGTATATCACATATAACCATATCTTCCAATCAAAACAAATGTCCAGATGAACTGAAATTAAAGGTAAGTAACCTCACCATAGAAAGAGATCCAACAGTAGAGAAGTCAGGGTAGTTTGCTCTATCCTTATTATATGATGGGATTTATTGGAAATTTAATTATGTATACATCCGATACAGAGCAAAGAGAGGTATTTTTTCCTAGTCTTCACTCATGCATAACACTTCTTTAGCAAAACATAAAGTCAAATACAGGTTGTTTAGGTGCTTGTTAAAAGACAGAAGCAGTGAAAGAAAATGTCTTTTCCTGTCAAATGGGTAACTATTAATAGCTGGTTTTCATCATACTTTTTACAGTTGTGCAATTCTTTATCTGGTCTCCAAAATAAACAAACTCCTAACAGTCTAAGAACTTCCATAGGACATTAGCTGTATTTTCCTCTAGAAATCTGAATCTGAGCATTTGTTATAATGCCCAACTATTGTTCACTATCAGCTGATACAGAAGCTGAGAACAAGTCTTTTTCCAGCCTGTTCTTATTTATTTTATAGCTACTGGTATCAACAATGTTACTACATTGCTCTAAACAGTATGAACTTTAGGTTTCATGAAAAATGTCCAGGTGAGCAATTAACGATAAACCAACAACTTAGGACAACGATCCTTATTTTTGCCTGCATCCTATATATCTCTTGATTGATATATCTCAGTTTTAACATGCAACAGCCATATTCCAGTCCTCTGTTAAGAGAAATATTTGGTAATCAACTATACTTTTCCCTATCTCTTTTTCATATGTGACTTAGTCATGGTAATATGATGCCCCTTATTATTGTGTCATCACATCATCCCATACCACTATAATCTAACCCAGACAATACCACTCCAGTAAAATAAAATAGAGATAGAACAGGGTAGGCATTTTTAGGTTTTGCTATGATATTAAAACTGAAACTAATATATCATCGGAGTTGCGGGGATATGTAAAAGCATATTTCTGTGACAACCAGTCCATAGTACATGGAATACTGTAATGTCAGATTTGGTGAAGGGGGAAAAAAAGGTGTGGGAACTAGATGATCTTAAGGTCCTTTCCAATCCTAACTATTCTATGATTCTGAAGGGATGATCCCAGGCTCCCTGCTCACTGTGGGACTTTTCAGGACTTGAGACTGTTCTGCTGTGCAAACAGCACTCTTATGCAAATGCGATCCACTGCTGAAATCCCAGTGCCTGTGACAAACTCTATCTCTTCTGGGGAAACTCATGGCACTTACTCATGTAAGTAGAAGCTACAGGGTCAAAGTCATACACAGTAAGTATTATTTGCAGCTGGTAAGCACAGCGTCAGGATGAATTATGAGAACCACAATATAACCCTTGGTTGACTGAATAACCAGTACTGTGAGATCTGATTTACTTATAAAATACTGTGTTTAACTACTTTTGGTAATTTATATTGTTTGATATCTCTACCCCTACACACATACAACTGCTTTTGCTTATCTGATGATTTAAAAGAGAGGTCAACTGTTTACTCTTTCCTTGGAAGGAAATGTGAATTGTTTATGCTTGAGAGGAAGAACTGGGGATAATCCACACATTCTCATTGCTCCATTTGATTCATTGAAGAGAAGTGTTTTTGACTGGGGCAGCAGAAACACCCGGCTGAAGCGTGGAAAAAGAAAAAAATCAATTCTCTGGAGGGCAAATTCATGTAAAAGCAACATAAAAGGATGAACTGTTTGTGTGAGAGGAATCAATATTCACATGCAAATGAAGTCCCTGAAGTTTATGAAGCAGTCCCATGCTTAAATGACTCACTCTGGAATAATCATTTGAAGGTTCAGCTCTAGTTTATTATGCCACAGGGAGTTTTGAAAGTGTTCTTTTCCCCTACATTTTTTATGACTAACGGGTCTGAGGAAAATACGGGAAGTGGAAAAAGGGGGGCTTTGGGATCACTTTTATATGAAAACATGTTTTGCCCCTGAACTAGGAGCCTTGTGCAATAAAACTCATGGTCATGTTAAAAATTTTGCACCTGCAATTTCAAAAATGTCTTTCATGCTCTGCTAATATGTATTAGTCTTCAGTCAGTAGAAAGATGTAGATCAATAGTCAAGGAAAATTATAAAAGCTTTTTCAAGCACCTTTGAAAAAAGATTTCTCTGAAACTTTGGACTCATATGTTATTTCACAACAGCTACCACTAGTACCAGAAGAGGACCTTTTGTTTTTTGGGGAAAAAAATAAAATTAAAAGGAGCCCAGTATAAGGGATGCACTAGGTTGAAAAATACTTGTTATTTGTACTGTCTTGTATTTTGATTTCTATTCTCTGTTTTGCTCTCTGATCATAAGTCTATGAGAAAAGAGGGTGGAAATTTGTACTTTCAAAAACAAAGGGGACTACATTATAATGGTGCCTTTCATCTCTAGAGCAGTTAGCTGGAGGGCTGCACAAAATGTTTAGTCTACAAATTAGACTTTAGCTACAATATATGCATTGCTAAGCAGATTTTTCTGCTTTTTCCCACTAAAAAAGATAGTCCTTTCATAAGGATCTTTATGAATCTGCCTAATCATAAAAGGAGCATATATTTGTTCCCTTATGAAGAACTTGATAATTTTTAGCAGATAAGAAAATAAGTGTTCACTTTGAAGCAAGTGGGTTAACCATTAAAATTAAATTTTAAGGTCCCAGACCAGCATTTATTTAATATAATGGAGTTTGGAAATTGAGTTTAGAGCAGAGAGGCACAAGCTAAGGAACTTAAAAGGCCCATTCTTTCAACCTTAAGAGTTTATGTCTGTTTTACAGAGTTAAAAGCTGGAGATTTCAACTCTGTGCCTGGCAAAATCTTGGATCAGATTCTCCTGGAAAGAATGCTGAGGCACATGAAAAACAATGAGGTGGCTGGTAACAGCCAACATGGTTTCACTAAGGGGAAATTGGGTCTGACAATTTGGTGGCCTTCTATAATCGGGCTACAGAACTGATGGACAGGGGCAGAGCAGTTGACATCATCTCCCTGGACTTGTGCAAAGCCTTCAACACTGTCCCACATGACATCCTTGTCTCTAAATTGGAGAGACATCAATTTGATGGATGGATCACTCAACGGATAAAGAACTGGCTGGATGGCTGCATGCAAACAGTTGTGGTCAACGGCTCAGTGTCCAGTTGGAGACCAGTAACTAGTGGTGTCCCACAGGGATTGGTTTTGGGACCTGTCTTGTTCAACATCTTTGTCAACAACATGGACAATGGGATTGAGCAAGCTCTCAGCAAGTTTGCAGACAACACCAAGCTGT